>NW_024743345.1:0-22415 GCF_018991925.1 Homarus americanus | reverse complement strand
TCGATGCTTCGTTCGGTTACGTATTGCTACTCCCAGGTACACCTCTGACACTCCCAGGTACACCTCTGACTTGCTTCAGGTACACCTCCGACACCTCCAGGTACACCTCTGACTCTCAGGTACACCTCTGACACTCCAGGTACACCCCTCCCGGCACCTAACAGGTACACCTCAGACACTCCCAGGTACACCTCGGACCTCCCAGGTACACCTCCAGACACTCCCAGGTACACCTCAGACACTCCCAGGTACACCTCAGACACTCCAGGTACCTCAGATACTCCCAGGTACCTGAACACTCCCAGGTGCCTCAGACACTCCCAGGTACCTCAGACACTCCCAGGTACACCTCTGACACTCCCAGGTACCTCAGACACTCCCAGGTGCCTCAGACACTCCCAGGTGCACCTCAGACACTCCCAGGTGCACCTCAGACACTCCAAGTGCACCTCAGAACTCCCAGGTACACCACTGACACTCCCAGGTACACCTCTGACAGTGCCAGGTACACCTCAGACACTCCCAGGTATACAACTGACACTCCCAGGTACACCACTGACACTCCTAGGTAGACCTCTGACACTCCCAGGTGCACCTCTGACACTCCCAGGTGCACCTCTGACACTCCAGGTACAACTCACAGCCTCCCAGGTACACCTCAGACACTCCCAGGTACACCTCAGACACTCCCAGGTACACCCCTGACACTCCCAGGTGCACCTCAGACACTCCCAGGTACCCACCGCACACTCCCAGGTACACCTCTGACCTCCCAGGTACACCTCTGACACTCTCCAGGTACCCTGACCTCCCAGGTACCTCTGACCTCCCAGGTACCTCCGACACTCCCAGGTACACCCCTGACACTCCCAGGTACCCCAGACACTCCAGGGTACACTTCTAACACTCTCAGGTACACCTCAGACACTCCCAGGTGCCCTCGGACCTCTCAGGTGCACCTCAGACACTCCCAGGTCACCTCTGACCTCCCAGGTACACCTCTGACACTCCCAGGTACACCTGGCACTCTCAGGTACCCCTGACACTCCCAGGTACACCTCTGACACTCCCAGGTACACCCCTGACACTCCCAGGGAACACCTAGACACTCCAGGTGCACTTCTGACACTCTCAGGTACACCTCAGACACTCCCAGGTACACCTCAGACACTCCCAGGTGCACCTCAAGCACTCCCAGGTACACCTTCAGACACTCCAGGTACACCTCAGACACTCCCAGGTACACCTCAGACACTCCCAGGTACACTTCGAACGCTCCCAGGTACCTCAGTCACTCCCAGGTACACCTCAGACACTCCCAGGTCACCTCCAGACCTCCCAGGTACACCTCAGACACTCAGGTGCACCTCAGACACTCAGGTGCACCTCAGACACTCCCAGGTGCACCTCCAGACACTGGTGCTAGAGACACTCCCAGGTACACCACTGACACTCCCAGGTACACCTCAGACACTGACAGGTACACCTCCGACACTCCCAGGTACACCTCTGACACCTCCCAGGTACACCTCTGAGACACTCCCAGGTCACTCACTAACACTCCTGGTGCTCCTCCAACACTCCCAGGTACACCTCGAACACTCCCAGGTACACCCTGACACTCCCGGGTACACCTCTGACACTCCCAGGTGCACCTCAGACACTCCCAGGTACACCTCAGACACTCCCGGTACACCTCCGACACTCCTGGTACACCTCCAACACTCCCGGTACACCTCTGACAGTGCCAGGTACACCTCAGACACTCCCAGGTATACAACTGACACTCAGGTACACCCTGACACTCCCAGGTGCACCTCAGACACTCCCAGGTACACCTCTGACACTCCCAGGTGCACCTCTGACACTCCCAGGTACACCTCCTGACCTCTCAGGTACACCCCTGACACTCCCAGGTACACCTCTGACCTCCCAGGTGCCTCTGACTCCCAGGTACACCCCTGACACTCCCAGGTACAGACACTCCCAGGTACACTTCTGACACTCTCAGGTACACCTCAGACACTCCCAGGTACCCCTCAGACACTCTCAGGTGCACCTCAAACACTCCCAGGTACACCTCTGACACTCCCAGGTACACCTCTGACCTCCCAGGTACACTTCGGCACTCTCAGGTACACCTGACCTCCCAGGTACCTCTGGCCTCCCAGGTGCACCCCTGACCTCCCAGGTGACACTCCAGGTACACTTCTAACACTCTCCAGGTCACCTCAGACACTCCCAGGTACATCTGACACTCCCAGGTGCCTCAAACACTCCCAGGTACACATTCAGACCTCCCAGATACACCTCAGACACTCCAGGTACACCTCAGACACTCCCAGGTACACCTTCAGACACTCCCAGTGCACCTCAGTCACTCCCAGGTACACCTCAGACACTCCCAGGTACACCTCAGACACTCCCAGGTACACCTCGACACTCCCAGGTGCACCTCAGACACTCAGGTACACCTGGGCCTCCCAGGTGCACCTCAGACACTCCCAGGTGCACCTGGAGACCTCCAGGTACACCACTGACACTCCCAGGTACACCTCAGACACTCACAGGTGCACTTCCGACACTCCCAGGTACACCTCTGACACTCCCAGGTACACCTCTGACACTCCCAGGTGCTCCTAATACTCCTGGTACTCCTCTGACCTCCCAGGTACCTCGGACACTCCCAGGCCTGAACTCCTGAAGTACACCTCTGGCCTCCTGAGTACACCTCTGACACTCCCAGGTACACCTCTGACACTCCTGGTGCTCCTCTACCTCCAGGTACACTAAGGCACTCCCAGGTACCTCAGGCCTCCAGGTACACCTCAGGACACTCCCAGGTGCACCTCAGACACTCCCAGGTACCTCAGACACTCCCAGGTACCCTTGAACACTCCCAGGTACACCTCTGACACTCCCAGGTACCACCTCTGGCACTTCCCAGGTACACCTCCGACACTCTCAGGTACACCTCTGACACTCAGGTGCACCTCTGACACTCCCAGGTACACCTCTGACACTCCAGGTACACCTCAGACCTCCCAGGTACACCTCAGACACTGACAGGTGCACTTCCGATACTCCAGGTACCTCTTACGCTCCCAGGTACACCTCTGACACTCTCAGGTGCTCACTAATACTCCCTGGTACTCTCTGACACTCCCAGGTACACCTCAGACACTCCAGGAACACCACAGACACTCCCAGGTACACCTCTGACACTCCCAGGTACACCTCTGACCTCCCAGGTACACCTCTGACACTCCTGGTACTCCTCTGACACTCCCAGGTACACCTCAGACACTCCCAGGTACCTCAGACACTCCCAGGTACACCTCAGACACTCCCAGGTACACCTCAGACACTCCAGGTGCCTCTGACACTCCAGGTACACCTCAGACACTCCCAGGTACCTCTGACCTCCCAGGTACACCTCTGACACTTCCAGGTACACCTCCGACACTCTCCAGGTACACCTCTGACACTCTCCAGGTACACCTCTGACACTCCCAGGTACACCTCTGACACTCCCAGGTGCACCTCGAACCTCCCAGGTACACCTCAGACACTCCCAGGTACACCTCAGACACTCAGATGCACCTCAGACACTCCCAGGGACACCTCAGACACTCCCAGGTACACCTCAGACACTCCCAGGTGCACCTCAGACACTCGGTACACCTCAGACACTCCCAGGTACACCTCGAACCTCCCAGGTGCACCTCAGACACTCCCAGGTGCACCTCTGACACTCCCAGGTACACCTCCTGACACTCCCAGGTACACCTCCGAGCACTCTCAGGTACACCCCTGACGCTCCCAGGTACACCTCTGACACTCCCAGGTACACCTCTGACACTCCTAGGTACACCCCTGACACTGCCAGGTACACCCCAGACACTCCCAGGTACACTTCTAACACTCTCAGGTATACCTCAGACACTCCCAGGTACACCTCAGACACTCCCAGGTACACCTCTGACACTCCCAGGTACACCTCTAGCACTCTCAGGTACACCCTGACCTCAGGTACACCTCTGACACTCCCAGGTGCACCTGACACTCCCAGGTACACCCCAGACACTCCCAGGTACACTTCTGACCTCTCAGGTACACCTCAGACACTCCCAGGTACACCTCAGACACTCCCAGGTGCACCTCAAAAACTCCCAGGTGCCTCAGACGCTCCAGGTGCACCTCTGGCATCTCAGGTGCCTCTCTGACACTCCCAGGTACACTCTGACCTCCCAGGTACACCTCCTGACACTCAGGTTACCTCTGACACTCCCAGGTACACAACTCTGACATTCCGAGTACCTCTGACACTCCCAGGTACACCTCAGACACTCCCAGGTATGCAGCTAACACTCCCAGGTACACCCACCTGACACTCCCAGGTACACCTGGGCTCCCAGGTACATCTCAGACCTCCCAGGCCTCAGACACTCCCAGGTACACCTGACACTCCCAGGTACCTCCACTCCCAGGTGCACCTCAGACACTCCAGGTGCCTCCAGCCACCCCAGGTGCACCTCAGACACTCCCAGGTGCACCTCAGACACTCCCAGGTGCACCTCAGACACTCCCGTGCACCTCAGACACTCCCAGGTACACCTCAGATACTCAGGTACCTCAGACACTCCCAGGTACACCTCAGACACTCCCAGGTACACCTCAGACACTCCCAGGTACACCTCCTGACACTCCCAGGTACACCTCAGGCCTCCCAGGTGCACCTCAGACACTCCCAGGTGCACCTCAGACACTCCCAGGTGCACCTCAGACACTCCCAGGTGCCCTCAGACCTCCCAGGCACCACTGACACTCCAGGTACACCTCTGACAGTGCCAGGTACACCTCAGACACTCCCAGGTATACAACTGACACTCCCAGGTACACCTCTGACACTCCCAGGTACACCTCTGACCTCCCAGGTCCCCTATCGGCCTCCCAGGTGCCTCTGACCTCCCAGGTACAACTCTGACCTCCCAGGTACACCTCTGACACTCCAGGTGCACCTCAGACACTCCAGGTACACCTCAGACACTCCCAGGTACACCCTGACACTCCCAGGTGCACACCTCAGACACTCCCAGGTACACCCCTGACACTCAGGTACACCTCAGACACTCCCAGGTACACCTCGAACACTCCCAGGTGCACCTCAAGCACTCAGGTACACCTCTGACCTCCCAGGTACACCCTCTGACACTCCCAGGTACACCTCTGACACTCCTAGTACTCCTCTGACACTCCCAGGTACACCCTAAGACACTCCCAGGTACACCTCAGACACTCCAGGTACACCTCAGACCTCCCGTGCCACCTCAGACACTCCCAGGTACACCTCAGACACTCCCAGGTGCCTCTGACACTCCCAGGTACACCTCTGACACTTCCAGGTACACCTCCGACACTCTCGGTACACCTCTGACACTCTCAGGTGCCTCTGACACTCCCAGGTACACCTCTAGGCACTCCCAGGTACACCTCAGACACTCCCAGGTACACCTCAGACACTCCCAGGTACCTCAGACACTCCCAGATACACCTCAGACACTCCCAGGTACACCTCGAACACTCCCAGGTACCTCCAGATGCTCCCAGGTACCTCAGACACTCCCAGGTGCCCCTCGAACCTCCCAGGTACACCTCGGACACTCCAGGTACCACCTCTGACCTCCCAGGTACACCTCAGACACTCCCAGGTGCACCTCTCACACACTCCAGGTGCACCTCAGACACTCCCAGGTGCACCTCAGACACTCAGGTGCACCTCAGACACTCCCAGGTACACCACTAACACCTCCAGGTACACCTCTGCCAGTGCCAGGTACACCTCAGACCTCCCAGGTATACAACTGACACTCAGGTGCACACCACTGACACTCCCAGGTACACCTCTGACCTCCCAGGTGCACCTCTGACCTCCCAGGTGCACCTCCTGGCCTCAGGTACAACTCTGACACTCAGGTGCCTCAGACACTCCCAGGTACACCTCAGACTCCCAGGTACACCCCTGACACTCCCAGGTGCACCTCAGACACTCCCAGGTACACCTCTGAGCCTCCCAGGTACCTCTGACACTCCCAGGTACACCTCTGACACTCTCAGGTACACCCCTGACTCTCCCAGGTACACCTCCCAGCCTCCCAGGTACACCTCTGACACTCCCAGGTACACCCCTGACACTCCCAGGTACACCCCAGACACTCCCAGGTACCTTCCTAACACTCTCAGGTACACCTCAGACCTCCCAGGTACCCTCAGACACTCTCAGGTGCCTCAAGCACTCCCAGGTACACCTCTGACCTCCCAGTACACCTCTGACACTCCCAGGTACACCTCTGACACTCTCCAGGTACACCCCTGACACTCCAGGTACACCTCCCGAGCCTCCCAGGTACACCTGACACTCCCAGGAACACCCTAGACACTCCCAGGTACCTTCTAACACTCTCAGGTACATCCAGACACTCCCAGGTACATCTCAGACACTCCCAGGTGCACCTCAAGCACTCCCAGGTACACATTCAGACACTCCCAGGTACACCTCAGACACTCCCAGGTACACCTCAGACACTCCCAGGTGCACATTCAGACACTCCCAGGTACACCTCAGTCTCCCAGGTACACCTCAGACACTCCCACACCTCAGACACTCCCAGGTACACCTCAGACACTCTCAGGTGCACCTCAGACACTCAGGTGCACCTCAGACACTCCCAGGTGCACCTCAGACACTCCCAGGTGCACCTGAGACACTCCTAGGTACACCACTGACCTCCCAGATACACCCTCAGACACTGACAGGTACACTTCCGATACTCCCGGTACACCTCTTACACTCCCAGGTACACCTCTGACCCTCTCAGGTGCTCACCATGCTCCCTGGTGCTCCTCTGACACTCCCAGGTACACCTCAGACCTCCAGGAACTACAGACACTCCCAAGACACCTCTGACACTCCCAGGTACACCTCGGCCTCCCAGGTGCACCCTCTGACCTCCTGGTACTCCTCTGACACTCCCAGGTACACCTAAGACCTCTCCCAGGTACCTCAGCCTCCCAGGCACCTCAGACACTCCCAGGTGCACCTCAGACACTCCCAGGTACACATCAGACACTACCAGGTACACCTCTGACACTCCCAGGTGCACCTCTGACACTTCCAGACTCCAGCACCTCAGGTGCACACCTCCCAGCACTCTCAGGTACACCTGACCTCCCAGGTACACCTCTGACACTCCTCAGGTTCACCTCAGACACTCCCAGGTACACCTCACCACTCCCAGGTGCACCTCAGACACTCCCAGGTACCTCAGACACTCCCAGGGACACCTCGACCACTCCCAGGTACTCGAACCTCCCAGGTACACCTCAGACCTCCCCGGTACACCTCAGACACTCCCAGGTACCTCAGACACTCCCAAGTGCCTCAGACCTCCCAGGTGCCTCTGACACTCCCAGGTACACCTCTGACACTCCCAGGCACCTCGGCACTCTCAGGTACACCCCTAACACTCCCAGGTACACCTCCTGACTCCCCAGGTACACCTCTGACACTCCCAGGTACACCCCTGACACTGGGTGCCCCAGACACTCCCAGGTGCCACTTCTAACACTCTCCAGGTATGCCTCAGACCTCCCAGGTGCCTCAGACACTCCCAGGTACCTCTGACGCTCCCAGGTACACCTCTGACCTCTCAGGTGCACCCCTGACCTCCCAGGTGCCTCTGACCTCCCAGGTACACCCCCTGACACTCCCAGGTACACCCCAGACACTCCCAGGTACACTTCACTGCTCTCAGGTGCACCTCAGACACTCCCAGGTACACCTCAGACACTCCCAGGTGCACCTCAAAACTCCCAGGTGCCTCAGACGCTCCCAGGTGCCTCCAGCCTCCAGGTGCCTCCTGACACTCAGGTACACCTCTGACACTCCCAGGTACCTCTGACACTCTCCAGGTTAGCTCTGACTCCCAGGTACACACAGCACTCCCAGGTACCCACACCTGACACTCCCAGGTACCTCAGACACTCCCAGGTACACCTCAGACACTCCAGGTACACCTGACACTCCCAGGTACACCTCCCACATGCTCCCAGGTGCCTCAGACACTCCCAGGTGCACCTCAGCCACTCCCAGGTGCACCTCAGACACTCCAGGTGCACCTCAGACACCCCAGGTGCACTTCAGACACTCCCAGGTGCACCTCAGACACTCAGGTACACCTAAGATACTCCCAGGTACACCTCAGACACTCCCAGGTACCTCAGACACTCCCAGGTACCTCAGACCTCCCAGGTACACCTCTGACACTCCCAGGTACCTCAGACACTCCCAGGTGCCTCAGACACTCCCAGGTGCACCTCAGACACTCCCAGGTGCACCTCAGGCACTCCAGGTGCACCTCAGACACTCCCAGGTACACCACCTGACACCCAGGTACACTCTGACAGTGCCAGGTGCACCTCAGACACTCCCAGGTATACAACCCCAACTGCTCCCAGGTACACCACCCAGCCTCCCAGGTACACCTCTGACACTCCCAGGTCCCTCTGACACTCCCAGGTGCACCTCTGACCTCCCAGGTACAACTCTGACCTCCCAGGCCCTGCTCTGACACTCCCAGGCACACCTCGGACCTCCCAGGTACACCTCCAGACACTCCCAGGTGCACCCCTGACCTCCCAGGTGCACCTCAGACACTCCCAGGTACCTCTGACCTCCCAGGTACACCTCCTGACACTCCCAGGTACACCTCAGACACTCCCAGGTGTCTACCCAGCCTCCAGGTACACCACCCACCTCCTGGGTACACCTCGGCCTCCCAGGTGCACCTCTGACACTCCAGGTGCACCTCCTGGCACTCCCAGGTGCCCTCTGACACTCCCAGGTACTCCTCTGACACTCCCAGGTACACCTCAGACACTCCCAGGTACACCTCAGACACTCCCAGGTACACCTCAGACACTCCCAGGTACACCTCAGACACTCCCAGGTACACCTCTGACACTGCAGGTACACCTCAGACACTCCCAGGTGTGCAGCCTAACTCCCAGGTACACCACTGACACTCCCAGGTACACTTGAAACTCCCAGGTGCACTCTCAGACACTCCCAGGTGCCTCAGACCACTCCCAGGTACCCCCTGACACTCCCAGGTACACCTCCAGACACTCCCAGGTACACCTCAGACACTCCCAGGTGCACCTCAAGCCTCCCAGGTGCACCTCTGACACTCCCAGGTGCACCTCTGACCCTCCCAGGTACACCTCTGACCTCCCAGGTGCTCCTCTGACCTCCAGGTGCACCTCAGACACTCCCAGGTGCCTCAGACACTCCCAGGTGCACCTCAGACCTCCCAGGTACACCTCAGACACTCCCAGGTACCTCAGACACTCCCAGGTACACCTCCTGACACTCCAGGTACACCTCTGACACTCCCAGGTACACCTCAGACACTCCAGGTACCTCTGACACTAGCTGGTACCTCAGACCCTCCAGGTACACCTCAGACACTCCCAGGTGCACCTCAGACACTCCGGTGCACACCACTGACACTCCCAGGTACACCTCTGACAGTAGGTACCTCAGACACTCCCAGGTACTACAACAGCCTCCCAGGTACACCACTGACACTCCTAGGTGAACCTCACACCGCACTCCCAGGTGCCTCTGACACTCCAGGTGCACCTCTGACACTCCCAGGTACAACTCTGACACTCCTCAGGTTACAACTCTTACACTCCCAGGTACACCTCAGACTTGCTCAGGTACACCTCAGACACTCCCAGGTACACCCTGACCTCCCAGGTGCCTCAGACACTCCCAGGCACCTCTGACACTCCCAGGTGCACCTCTGACACTCCCAGGTACCTCTGACCTACCAGGTACACCCCAGCGACACTCCCAGGTACAATTCTAACACTCTCAGGTATGCCTCAGACACTCCCAGGTACACCTCGAACCTCCCAGGTGCACCTCAAGCACTCCCAGGTACCTCTGACACTCCAGGTACCTCCAGACCTCCCAGGTACACCTCTGACACTCAGGTACACCATGACCTCCCAGGTACCTCTGACACTCCCAGGTACCCCAGCTGCTCCCAGGTGCACCCAGACACTCCCAGGTCACTTCTAACACTCTCAGGTACCTCAGACACTCCCAGGTACCTCAGACACTCCCAGGTGCACCTCAAAAACTCCCAGGTGCACCTCAGATGCTCCCAGGTGCCTCTGACCTCCCAGGTGCACCTCTGACACTCCCAGGTACACCCTCTGGCCTCCCAGGTACACCTCCGGCCTCTGGGTTAAATTCTGACCTCCCAGGTACACACTGACATTCCCAGGTACACCTCTGACACTGCCAGGTACACCTCAGACAATCCCAGGTATGCAGCTAACACTCCCAGGTACACCACTGACACTCCCAGGTACACACCTGAAACTCCAGGTACATCTCAGACCTCCCAGGTACACCTCAGACACTCCCAGGTACACCCCCCAGCCTCCCAGGTACACCTCAGACACTCCCAGGTACACCTCAGACCTCCCAGGTGCACCTCAAACCTCCCAGGTACCTCTGACACTCCCAGGTACCTCCCAGCCAATCCCAGGTACACCTCTGACCTCCCTGTCCTCTGACCTCCCAGGTACCCTAGACACTCCCAGGTACCTCAGGCACTCCCAGGTGCACCTCAGACACTCCCAGGTACACCTCAGACACTCCAGGTACACCTCAGACCCTCCCAGGTACCTCTGACCCCCACTTCCAGGTACACCTCCTGACACTTCAGGTGCACCTCCGACACTCTCAGGTACACCTCTGACACTCTCAGGTACACCTCAGCCTCCCAGGTACACCTCTGACACTCCTGGTGCCTCAGACACTCCCAGGTACACCTCAACACTCCCAGGTACCTCAGACACTCCAGGTCCCTCAGACACTCCCAGGTACTCAGACACTCCCAGGTACACCTCAGACACTCCAGGTACCTCAGACACTCCCAGGTACCTCTGACCTCCCAGGTACACCTCAGATGCTCCCAGGTGCCTCAGACACTCCGGTGCACCTCAGACACTCCCAGGTGCCTCAGACACTCCCAGGTGCCTCAGACACTCCCAGGTGCCTGCAACCTCCCAGGTACACCTCTGACAGTGCCAGGTACCTCAGACACTCCCAGGTATACAACTGACACTCCCAGGTACACCACCCCAGCACTCCCAGGTACACCTCTGACACTCCCAGGTGCACCTCTGACTTCAGGTGCCTCTGTGCTCAGGTACACTCTGACACTCCCAGGTACACCTCTGACACTCCAGGTACCTCAGAAACTCCCGGTACACCTCAGACACTCCCAGGTACCCTGACACTCCCAGGTGCCTCGGACACTCCAGGTACACCCCTGACACTCCCAGGTGCACCTCAGACACTCCCAGGTACCTCCTGATGCTCCCAGGTACACCTCCTGACCTCCAGGTACACCTCCAGACACTCTCAGGTACACCCTGACACTCCCAGGTGCCACCTCCTGACACTCCCAGGTACCCCTGACTCCTCCCAGGAACACCCCAGACACTCCAGGTACCTCAGACACTCCCAGGTGCCTCAAACACTCAGGTACACTTCAGACACTCCGAATACCTCAGGCACTCCCAGGTACCTCTGAACACTCCCAGGTACATTCTCAGACACTCCCAGGTACACCTCGAACTCTCCCAGGCCTCAGACACTCTCAGGTGCCTGAACTCCAATCTCCGACACTCCCAGGTGCACCTGAGACCCTCCCAGGTACCACCACCCAGCACTCCCAGATCACCTCGAACACTGACAGGTACCTTCCGATACTCCCAGGTACACCTCTCACGCTCCCAGGTACACCTCCTGACACTCTCAGGTACTCCTGATGCTCCCTGGTGCTCCTCTGACACTCCAGTGCCACCTCAAACCTTGGTTCTTTTCTAACACTCTCAGGTACACCTCAGACACTCCCAGGTACATCACACACTCCCAGGTGCCTCAGAAACACTCCCAGGTACACCTCTGACACTCCAGGTACACCTCTGGCCTCCCAGGTACCTCTGACGCTCATCAGGTACACCTGACACCCTCCAGGTACACCTCTGACTTGCTCTTGGGTACACCTGACACTCCCAGGTACACCCCAGACACTCAGGTACACTTCTAACATCTCAGGTACACCTCAGACACTCCCAGGAACACCTCAGACACTCCCAGGTGCACCTCAGACACTTCAGGTGCACCCTGTGCGCCTCCCAGGTGCCACCCATTCCCACTCCCAGGCCTCCTCTGTCTGAGTACTGAACACTACCAGGTGCTTCTCTGACACTCAGGTGCTTCTCTGATGCTCCCAGGTACACCCAGACACTCCCAGGTAAACCCCAGACACTTTCAGGTACACCTGACGCCTCCCAGGTACACCATGAGCACAGGTGCCTCACATGCTCCCAGGTGTGCCTCGAGCACTCCCAGGTGCCTCAGCCACTCCAGAGTGCACCTCGAACCTCCCAGGTGCACCTCAGAGCCTCCCAGGTACACCTCAGACACTCCCAGGTGCACCTCAGACACTCCAGGTACACCTCCTCCCAAAATACTCTGTGACACTCCTGGTTTCTTCTACAGCTCTCCTGGTACACCTCAGACACTCCAGGTGCACCTCAAAAAACTCCCAGGTGCACCTCAGACGCTCCCAGGTGCACCTCTGACACTCTGGGTGCACCTCTGACACTCCCAGGAGTACCCCTCCGTGCTCAGGTACACCTCTGACACTCTCAGGTTAGCTCTGACACTCCCAGGTACAACAGCGTTCCCAGGTACACATCCCAGCACTGCCAGGTGCCTCAGACAATCCCGGGTATGCAGCTAACACTCCCAGGTGCCTGCAACACTCCCAGGTACCTGGGCTCCCAGTGCGTCTCAAGACACTCCCAGGTACACCTCAGACACTCAGGTACCACCCCAGCACTCCAGGTACACCTGGACACTCCCAGGTACACCTCCCACATACTCCAGGTGCACCTCAGACACTCCAGGTGCACCTCAGCCACTCAGGTGCCTCAAACCTCCAGGTGCCTCCAGACCTCCCAGGTGCACCTCAAGGCCTCCCAGGTGCCTCAGACACTCCCAGGTGCACCTCTCACACTCCCGTCTCCTGTGACACTCCTGGTTCTTTTCTGGCTCTCCCAGGTGTACACCTCAGACACTCCCAGGAACACCTCCAGACACTCCCAGGTACACCTCTGGCCTCCCAGGTCACTGACACTCTCAGGTAAACTCTGACACTCCCAGGTGCCTGACTGACATTCCCAGGTACACCTCTGACACTGCCAGGTACACCTCAGACAATCCCAGGTATGCAGCTAACACACCCAGGTACACCACTGACACTCCCAGGTACACACCTGAAACTCCCAGGTACATCTCAGACACTCCCAGGTACACCTCAGACACTCCCAGGTACACCCCTGACCTCCCAGGTACACCTCAGACACTCCCAGGTACACCTACATGCTCCCAGGTGCACCTCAGACACTCCCAGGTGCACCTCAGCCACTCCAGGTGC
The DNA here is from genome assembly GCF_018991925.1 of Homarus americanus. Lineage (NCBI taxonomy): Eukaryota > Metazoa > Arthropoda > Malacostraca > Decapoda > Nephropidae > Homarus > Homarus americanus. The sequence goes on along the minus strand of NW_024743345.1, from coordinate 8,823 downwards.
ACCTCCAGACACTCCAGGTGCACCAGACACTCCCAGGTGCACCTCAGACACTCCCAGGTGCACCTCAGACACTCCCAGGTACACCTCTCACACTCCCAAATACTCCTGTGACACTCCTGGTTCTTTCTGACTCTCCCAGGTACACCTCAGACACTCCCAGGTACACCTCAGACACTCCCAGGTACACCTCAGACACTTGGTACACCTGACATCCAGGTAAACCCCATTCCTTCCCCGGGTACTCTCTGTCACTACCAGGTACACCCCAGACACTACCAGGTACTTCTCCTGACACTCCCAGGTACTTCTCTCTGATACTCCCAGGTACACCCCAGACACTCCCAGGTAAACCCCAGACACTCCCAGGTACACCACCCCAGCCTCCCAGGTACACCTCTGACTCCCAGGTACACCTCTGACACTCCCAGGTACCTCCTGACACTCCCAGGTACCTCAGACACTCCCAGTTACACCTCTGACACTCCCAAGGTACACCTCTCACACCTCCCAGGTACACCTCCTGATGCTCCCAGGTTAACTCTGACCTCCCTGGGTACACCATGACACTCCCAGGTACACCTGTGATGCCAGGTACACCTCAGAACTGACAGGTACATCTCACGACACTGACAGGTACACCTCCAGTGCTCCCAGGTACACCCTCACACTCCCAGGTACACCTCTGACACTCCCAGGTCTCTTCTTACACTCCTGGTGCCTCAACACTCCCAGGTGCCTCCCCACTCCGGTACACCCAGACACTCCCAGGTACACCTCTGACACTCCCAGGTACACCTCAGACACTCCCAGGTACACCTCAGACACTCCAGGTACACCCCTGACACTCCCAGGTACACCTCAGACACCATGTACACCTCGCCTCCCAGGTGCACCTCAGACACTCCCAGGTGCACCTCAGCCACTCCCAGGTGCACCTCAGACACTCCCAGGTGCCTCAGGCACCCGGTGCCTCAGACACTCCCAGGTGCCTCCAGGCACTCCAGGTACACCTCTCCACTCCCATCTCCTGTGGCCTCCCCAGTTCTTTTCTGACTCTCCCAGGTACACCTCGAACACTCCCAGACACCTCAGACACTCCCAGGCCTGCCTCCGGCTTGGTACACCTGACACTCCCAGGTACAACCCATTCACTCCCAGGCACTCCTCTGTCACTACCAGGTACACCCAGACACTACCAGGTAAACCCCAGACACTCCCAGGTACACCTCTGACACTCCCAGGTACACCTCTGACCTCCCAGGTACACCTCCTGACACTCCCAGGTACACCTCAGACACTCCCAGTTACCTCTGACACTCCCAGATACCTCACACTCCCAGGTACCTCTGATACTCCCAGGTATAACTCTGACACTCCTGGTACACCACTGACACTCCCAGGTACACCTATGACACTGCCAGGTGCCTCAGACATGACAGGTACACCTCCGATACTCCCAGTGCACCTCTCACCTCCCAGGTACACCTCTGACACTCCAGGTATCTTCTTACACTCCCTGGTACACCTCTGACCTCAGGTGCTCCCCTAACACTCCCAGGTACACCCCAGACACTCCCAGGTACACCTCTGACACTCCCAGGTGCCTCAGCGACACTCCCAGGTACACCCCAGACCTCCCAGGTAAACCTCTAGCACTCCCAGATACTCCGACACTCAGGTACACCTCAGACACTCCCAGGTACACCTCTGACACTCCCAGGTACCTCCGACACTCCCAGGTACACCTCCGACACTCAGGTACACCTCCGACACTCCCAGGTAACACCTCTGATACTCCCAGGTACACCTCTGATACTCCAAGGTACACCGCTTAGCACTCCCAGGTACACCTCTGACACTCCCAGGTACACCCCTGACACTCCAAGGTACTCCTCTGACACTCCAGGTACTCTCTGACACACCCAGGTACTCCTCTGACACTCCCAGATACACGTCAGACACTGACAGGTACACTTCCGATACTCCCAGGTACACCTCTCACACTCCCAGGTATGCCTCTGACACTCCCAGGAATACCTCAGACACTCCGGTACCTCTGACACTCCCAGGCCTCCGGCCTCCCTGGTACTCCTCTGACACTCCCAGGTACACCTCTCCACTCCCAGGTACCTCAGACACTCTCAGGTCTCCACCTGATGCCTCCTGGTGCACCTCTGACACTCCCAGGTACCTCAGACACTCCCAGGTACACCTCAGACACTCACAGGTACACCTCTGACCTCCCACAAGTACACCTCCCAGCCTCCCAGGTACACCTCTGACCTCCTGGGCTCCTCCCAGCACTCCCAGGTACACCTAAGACACTCCCAGGTACACCTCAGACACTCCCAGGTACACCTCAGACACTCCCAGGTACACCTCAGACACTCCCAGGTACACATCAGACACTACCAGGTACATCTGGCCTCCCAGGTACACCTCTGACACTTCAGGTACACCTCCGACACTCTCAGGTACCTCTGACACTCTCCAGGTACACCTCTGACCTCCCAGGTACACCTCTGACACTAACAGGTACACCTCAGACACTCCCAGGTACACCTCAGACACTCCCAGGTACACCTCAGACACTCCCAGATACACTGTGCTCCCAGGTACACCTCAGACCCTCCCAGGTACCTCAGAACCTCCCAGGTACACCTCAGACACTCCCAGGTACACCTCAGACACTCCCAGGTGCCTCAGACCTCCCAGGTGCACCTCAGACCTCCCAGGTGCCTCAGACACTCCCAGGTACCACCACCCAACACTCCCAGGTACCCCTCTGACAGTGAGGTACACCTGAACACTCCCAGGTATACAACTGACACTCCCAGGTACACCACTGACACTCCTAGGTAGACCTCTGACCTCCCAGGTGCACCTCTGAGCTCAGGTGCCTCTGACCTCAGGCCTTTCTCTGACACTCCCAGGTACAACTCTTACACTCCCAGGTACACCTCTGACACTCTCCGGTTAAACTCTGGCCTCCCCGTGCACCCCCTGACACTCCCAGGTGCACCTCAGACCTCCCAGGTACCACACCTCTGACCTCCCAGGTACACCTCTGACACTCCCAGGTACACCTCTGACACTCTCAGGTACACCCCTGACACTCCCAGGTGCCCACCTCTGACACTCCCAGGTACCTCTGACACTCCACAGGTACCCCAGACACTCCCAGGTACACTTCTAACACTCTCAGGTATGCCTCAGACACTCAGGTACCTCAGACACTCCCAGGTACACCTCTGACGCCTCCCAGGTACACCTCTGCTCCCAGGTGCCTCAGACACTCCCAGGTGCACCTCAGCCACTCCCAGGTGCACCTCAGACACTCCCAGGTGCACCTCAGACACTCCCAGGTGCACTTCAGACACTCAGGTGCCTCAGACACTCCCCCAGTGCACCTCTCACACACTCCAAATACTCATAACACTCCCTAGTTCTTTCTGACTCTCCCAGGTACACCTCAGACACTCCCAGGAACACCTCGAACTTGCTCCCAGGTACACCTCGAACACTTCGGGTACACCAGCCTCCCAGGTACCTCAGACAGTCAGGTGGCATCCTGGCTTCTTGCTCCCAGGTACACCCAACCTCCCAAAGTACACACCTGGGCTCCCAGGTACATCTCAGACACTCCCAGTTACACCTCCAGACACTCCCAAGGTATTTTTGTTGCTCCCAGGTACACCTCCAGACACTCCCAAATTACCTCACATACTCCCAGGTGCACCTCAGGCCTCCCAGGTGCACCTCAGCCACTCCCAGGTGCACCTCAGACACTCCCAGGTGCACCTCAGACCTCAGGTGCACTTCAGACACTCCCAGGTGCACCTCAGCAGGCCTCCCAGGTACACCTCTCACACTCCCAAATACTCATGTAACTCCCTGGTTCTTTTCTGACTCTCCCATTTTTGGGCACTCCCAAGACACCTCAGACACTCCCAGGTGCACCTCAGACACTTCCAGAGCCACACCCTGACACTCCAGGTACCCCTTCACTTAGGTGCCTCTGTCACTGGGTACACCCCAGACACTACCAGGTACTTCTCTGACACTCCCAGGTACTTCTCTGATGCTCCAGGTACACCCCAGACACCTCCCAGGTAAACCCAGACACTCCCAGGTACACCACTGACCTCCCAGATGCCTCCTGACCTCCCAGGTACACCTCTGACACTCCCAGGTACACCTCGACACTCCCGTGCACCTCAGACACTCCCAGTTACACCTCCTGACACTCCCAGGTACACCTCTCACACTCCCAGGTACACTCTGATACTCCCAGGTATACTCTGACACTCCTAGGTACACCGCTGACACTCAGGTACACCTCTGACACTGCCAGGTACACCTCCAGACACTGACAGGTACACCTCCGTACTCCCAGGTACACCTCTCACCTCCCAGGTACACCTCCTGACACTCCCAGGTACTCTTCTTACACTCCTGGTACACCTCTGACACTCCCAGGTATCCCCTAACACTCCCAGGTACACCCAGACACTCCGGTGACACCTCTGACACTCCCAGGTACACCCCTGACACTCCCAGGAACCCCTGAACACTCCCAGGTACACTTCTAACACTCAGGTACACCTCAGACACTCCCAGGTACACCTCGAACCTCCCAGGTGCACCTCAGACACTCCAGGTACACATTCCAGACACTCCCAGATACACCTCCAGACACTCCCAGGTACCTGAGACACTCCCAGGTACACATTCAGACACTCCCAGGTACACCTCAGTCACTCCCGGTACCTCAGACACTCCCAGGTACACCTCAGACCCTCCCAGGTACACCTCAGACACTCTCAGGTGCACCTGAGACAATCAGGTGCACCTGAGACATAGGTACACCACTGACACTCCCAGATACACCTCAGACACTGACAGGTACACTTCCGATACTCCCAGGTACACCTCTCACGCTCCCAGGTACACCTCTGACCCTCCCAGGTACTCCACTGATGTCTGGTGCTCTCTGACACTCCCAGGTACACCTCAGGTGCTCCCAGGAACACCACAGACTGCTCACAGGTACACCTCCCAACACTCCACAAGTACACCTCTGACACTCCAGGTACACCTCTGTGCTCCTGGTACTCCTCCTGACACTCCCGTGCACACCTAAGACACTCCCAGGTACACCTCAGACACTCCAAGGTACACCTCCAGACACTCCCAGGTACACCTCCAGACACTCCAGGTGCACACATCGAACACTACCAGGTACACCTCTGACACTCCAGGTACACCTCTGACCTTCCAGGTACACCTCCGACACTCAGGTACACCTCTGACACTCTCAGGTACACCTCCTGACACTCCCAGGTACACCTCTGACACTGCTGGGTGCACCTCAGACACTCCCTAGGTACACCTCAAGGCACTCTGAGTGCACCTCAGACACTCCCAGATACACCTCCAGACACTCCAGGACACCTCAGACACTCCCAGGTGCACCTCAGACACTCCAGGTACACCTCAGGAACACTCCCAAGTACACCTCAGACGCTCCCAGGCCCACCTCCAGGCCTCCCAGGTGCCTCGGGCACTCCCAGGTGCCTCAGGCACTCCCAGGTACACCAATGACACTCCCAGGTGCACCTCTGACGGTGCCAGGTGCACCTCAGACACTCCCGGGTATGCAACTGACTTGCTCCCAGGAACACCACTGACACTCTGGGTGAACCTCTGACACTCCCCAGGTGCACCTCCTGACACTCCCCAGGTGCCTCTGACACTCCCAGGTGATTGCAACTCTGACACTCCCAGGTACCAACTCTTACCTCCCAGGTGCACACCTCCAGACACTCCCAGGTACACCTCGAACGCTCCCAGGTACACCTGACACTCTCAGGTGCACCTCAGACACTCCCGGTGCCTCTGACACTCCCAGGTACACCTCTGACACTCCCAGGTGCACCTCTGACACTCCTCCAGGTACACCCCTGACGCTCCCAGGTGCACCTCTGACCTCCCCAGGTACACCTCTGACACTCCTAGGTACACTCGACACTGCCAGGTGCCTGAACCTCCCAGGTGCCTTCCTGTGCTCTCAGGTATGCCTCAGACACTCCCAGGTACCACCTCCAGACGCCCAGTGCACTCTGACCTCCCAGGTACACCTCCACACATGCTCCCAGGTTGCCTCGAACCTTGGGTACACCTCAGCCACTCCCAGGTGCTGAACACTCCCAGGTGCACCTCGACCTCCCAGAGTGCACTTCAGGCACTCCCAGGTGCACCTCGAACGCCTCCCAGGTACACCTCCACCTTCTAATGCTCATGTGACCTCCCTGGTTCTTTTCTGACTCTCCCCAGGTACACCTCAGACACTCCCAGGAACACCTCAGACAACACTCCCAGGTACACCTCAGACACTTCCAGGTACCTGACACTCCCAGGTCCTCCAGACAATCCCAGGTGTCACAGCCTAACACTCCCAGGTACACCACTGACCTCCCAGGTGCCCACCTGAAACTCCCAGGTACCATCTCAGACCTCCCAGTTACACCTCAGACCTCCAGGTACACTGACACTCCCAGGTACCTCAGACACTCCCAGGTACCACATACTCCCAGGTGCACCTCCAAGACACTCCAGGTGCACCTCAGCCACTCCCAGGTGCCTCAGGCACTCCCAGGTGCACCTCAGACACTCCAGGTGCACTTCGAACTTGCTCCCAGGTGCCTCAGACACTCCCAGGTACACCTCTCCTCCCAAATACTCATGTGACACTCCTGAGGTTCTTTTCTGACTCTCCCAGGTACACCTCCAGACACTCCCCAGGAACACCTCAGACACTCAGGTACACCTCAGACACTTCCAGTGCCTCCAGGTACACACCCCTTCACTCCCAGGTGCTCCTCTGTCACTGGTACACCCCAGACTGCCTACCAGGTGCTTCTCTGTGCCTCCCAGGTGCTACTCTGATACTCCCAGGTACCCAGACACTCTGGGTAAACTGAACACTCCCAGGTACACCACTGACACTCCCAGATGCACCTCTGACACTCCCAGGTACACCTCTGACACTCCAGGTACCTCCTGACCTCCCAGGTACACCTCCAGACACTCCCAGTTACACCTCTGACACTCCCAAGGTACACCTCTCACACTCCCAGGTACACACTCTGATACTCCCAGGTATAACTCCCCAGCTTGCTCCTAGGTACACCGCTGACACTCCCAGGCCACACCTATGACACTGCCAGGTACACCTCGAACACTGACAGGTACCTCCGATACTCCCAGGTACCTCTCACCTCCCAGGTGCCACCACTGACCTCCCAGGTACTCTTCTTACACTCCCTGGTGCACCTCTGACACTCCCAGGTGCTCCCCTAACTGCTCCAGGTACACCCAGACACTCCCAGGTACACCTCCTGAGCACTCCCAGGATTACCTCAGACCTCCCGTGCACCCCAGACACTCCCAGGTAAACCTCTAACACTCCCAGATACACCTCCACGACACTCGGGTGCACCTCAGAACTTGCTCCCAGGTACACCTCTGACACTCCAGGTGCCTCCCGACACTCCCAGGTACACCGCCGACACTCCCAGGTACACCTCCGACACTCCCAGGTAACACCTCCTGATGCTCCCAGGTACCTCTGACCCACTCCAGGTACACCGCTGACACTCCCAGGTACACGCCTCTGATACTCCCAATTGCCCACCCCCTGACACTCCAAGGTACTCCTCTGTACTCCAGGTACTCCTCTGACACACCCAGGTACACCGCTGACACTCCCAGATGCACCTCCAGACACTGACAGGTACCCACTTCCGATACTCCCAGGTACACCTCTCACACTCACTGGGTACACCTCCTGACACTCCCAGAGACACCTCCAGACACTCCACAGGTACACCTCTCACCCCTCCCAAGGTACACCTCTGACACTCCCTGGTGCTCCTCTGACACTCCCAGGTGCACACTCTCACGCTCCCAGGTACACCTCTGACACTCTCAGTTACTCCTGATGCTCCTGGTACTCCTCCTGACACTCCCAGGTACACCTCGAACTCTCCCAGGAACACCACAGACACTCTGGGTACTCCTCTGACAGCACTCTGCAGTACCTCCTGACACTCGGGTACACCTCGCTCCTGGTACTCCTCTGACCTCCCAGGTACACCTAAGACACTCCCAGGTACACCTCAGACACTCCCAGGTACACCTCCAGACACTCCCAAGTACACCTCAGACACTCCCAGGTACACATCCAGACACTACCAGGTACACCTCTGACACTCCCAGGTACACCTCTGACACTTCCAGGTACCTCCGACACTCTGGAGCACACCTCTGACACTCTCAGGTACACCTCTGACACTCCCAGGTACACCTCTGACACCTAACAGGTACACCTCAGACACTCCCAGGTACACCTCAGACACTCCCAGATACACCTCAGACCTCCCAGGGACACCTCAGACACTCCCAGGTACACCTCAGACACTCCCAGGTACACCTCAGACACTCCCAGGTGATGCCACCTCAACGAACCTCCCAGGTACCTCAGACACTCCCAGGTACACCTCAGACACTCCCAGTGCCACCTCAGAACCTCCCAGGTGCCTCAGACACTCCCAGGTACACCACTGACCACTCCTGGGTCCCACCATGACAGTGCCAGGTACACCTCCAGACACTCCCAGGTATACAACCCCAGCCTCCCAGGTACACCACTGAGACTCCTAGGTGAACCTCTGACACTCCCAGATGCACCTCCCCAACCTCCCAGGTGCACCTCCTGACACCCAGGTACAACTCTGACACTCCCAGGTACAACTCTTACAC
>NW_024743344.1:0-7281 GCF_018991925.1 Homarus americanus | reverse complement strand
CCAGGTACACTTCCGGCACTGCCAGGTACACCTCTGACACTCCCAGGTGCACCTCAGACACTCCCAAAGTACACCTCTGACACTCCCAGGTACACATCTGACACTCCCAGGTGCACCTCTGACACTCCCAGGTACACCTCTGACACTGCCAGGTACACCTCAGACCTCCCAGGTACACCTCTGACACTCCCAGGTACACCTCCGACACTCCCAGGTACACCTCTGACACTCCCAGGAACACCCTGACACTCCCAGGTACACCACTGACACTCCCAGGTTACACCTCTGACCTCCCAGGTACACCTCAGACACTCCCAGGTACACCTCCAGACACTCCCAGGTACACCTCAGACACTCCCAGGTACACCTCAGACACTCCCAGGTGCACCTCTGACACTCCAGGTACACCTCAGACACTGCCAGGAACACCTAAGACACTGCCAGGTACACCTCAGACACTCCAGGTCACTCCTCAGACACTCCTAGGTACCTCCTGACATTCCCAGGTACCTCAGCCTCCCAGGTACACCTCCTGACACTTCCAGGTACACCTCTGACCCTCCCAGGTACACCTGACCCTCCCAGGTGCACCCCTGACACTCCCAGGTACACCTCAGACACTCCCAGGTACACCTCAGACACTCCAGGTACACCTCCTGACACTCCCAGGTACACCTCAGACACTCCCAGGTACACCTCTGACACTCCCAGGTACACCTCAGACACTCCCAGGTACACCTCTGACACTCCCAGGTACTCATCTGACACTCCCAGGTGCACCGCTGACACTCCAGGTACACCTCAGACACTGCCAGGACACCTAAGACACCCAGGTACACCTCTGAGCACTCCCAGGTACACCTCAGACAATCCCAGGTACACCACTGACACTCCCAGGTTGCACCTCAGACACTCCCAGGTACACCTCAGACACTCCCAGGTACACCTCAGACACTCCCAGGTACACCTCAGACACTCCCAGGTACACCTCAGACACTCCCAGGTGCACCTCTGACACTGCCAGGTACACCTCAGACACTGCCAGGAACACCTAAGACACTGCCAGGTACACCTCAGACACTCTCAGGTACACCTCAGACACTCCTAGGTACACCTCTGACATTCCCAGGTACACCTCTGACACTCCCAGGTACACCTCTGACACTTCCAGGTACACCTCTGACCCTCCCAGGTACACCCCTGACCCTCCCAGGTGCATCCCTGACACTCCCAGGTACACCTCAGACACTCCCAGAAACATCTCAGACACTCCCAGTTACACCACTGACACTCCCAGGTACACACTCTGACACTCCCAGGTACACCTCTGACACTCCTGGTACCTCCTGACCTCCCAGGTACACCTCAGACACTCCCAGGTACACCCCTGACACTCCCAGGTACCTCTGACACTCCCAGGTACACCTCCGACACTCCCAGGTACACCTCGACACTCCCAAGACACCTCTGATACTCCCAGGTACACCTCAGACACTTGACCCTCCCAGGTACACCCCTGACCCTCCAGGGTGCATCCCTGACACTCAGGTACACCTCAGACACTCCCAGAAACATCTCAGACACTCCCAGTTACACCACTGACACTCCCAGGTACACACTCTGACACTCCCAGGTACACCTCCTGACACTCCCTGGTACTTCTCTGACACTCCCGGGTACACCTCAGACACTCCCAGGTACACCCCTGACACTCCCAGGTACACCTCTGACACTCCCAGGTACACCTCCGACACTCCCAGGTACACCTCCGACACTCCCAAAGAACACCTCTGATACTCCCAGGTACACACCTCGAGGGCACTCCCAGGGTGCACCCTAACCTCCCAGGTACACCTCCTAGGACTCCCAGGCACACCTCCTGACACTCCCTGGTACACCTCAGACCTCCCAAGTACCTTTGACACTCCCAGGTGCACCTCTGACACTACCAGGGCACCACTGACGCTCACAGGTACACACTCCTGACACTCCCAGGTACACCTCTGACACTCCCTGGTGCTTCTCTGACACTCCCAGATTTGCACCTCAGACACTCCCAGGTACACACCTCAGACACTCCCAGGTACACCTCTGACACTACCAGGTACACCACCCCAGTGCTCCCAGATTTTCAATGGCACTCCCAGGTACTCATGACACTCCCTGGTACATCTCCTGACACTCCCAGGTACACCTCAGACACTCCCCAGAGTGCACCTCCGACACTCCTGGGTACACCCTGACACTCCCAGGTACACCTCTGACACGCCCAGGTACACCTCCGACACTCCCAGAACACCCCTGACACTCCCATGTACACCTCTGACACTCCCAGGTGCACCCTCCTGGCCTCCCCAGGTACACCTCCGACACTCCCAGGTACACCTCCGGCACTGCTGCCAGGTACACCTCTGACACTCCAGGGTACACCTCAGGTACTCCCAGAGTACACCTCGTACTCCTAGGTATACATGTGGCACTCCCAGGTACACCACTGACACTCCCAGGTTACACCTCAGACACTCCCCAGGTACACCTCCAGACACTCCAGGTACACCTCAGACACTCCCAAGGTACACCTGAGACACTCCCAGGTACACCTGAGACACTCCCAGGTGCACCTCTGACACTGCCAGGTACACCTCAGACACTGCCAAGACACCTAAGACACTGCCAGGTACACCTCAGACACTCCCAGGTACACCTCAGACCTCTAGGTACACCTCACTTACATTCCCAAGGTACACCTCAAACCTCCCAGGTACACCTCAGACACTCCCAGGTACACCTCAGACACTCCCAGGTGCACCCCTAACACTCCAGCTACACCTCTGAGACTCCCAGACACACCTCTGACACTCCCTGGTACACCTCAGACACTCCCAAGTACACCTTTGATACTCCCAGGTACACCTCTGACATTACCAGGTACACCACTGACGCTCCCAGGTACACAATGACACTCCCAGGTACTCCACACTGACACTCCCTGGTACATCTCTGACACTCCACACAGGTACACCTCGAAAGACACTCCCAGGTACACCTTCGACACTCTCAGGTACACCTCAGGCACTCCACAGGTACACCTCTGACATTCCCAGGTACACCTCTGAGCACTCCCAGGTACACACCTCGGCACTTCCAGGTACACCTCCTGACCCTCCCAAGATTTCGCTGACCCTCCAGGTACACCCTGACACTCCCAGGTACACCTCAGACACTCCCCGGGTACACCTCAGACACTCCCAGGTACACCACTGGCCTCCCAGGTACACACTCTGACCTCCCAAGGGTACACCTCTGACCTCCCTGGTACTTCTCTGGCCTCCAGGTGCACCTCAGACACTCCCAGGTATACCTCAGACACTCCCAGGTACACCTCAGACACTCCCAGGTGTACCCCTAACCTCCCAGTTACACCTCTGGGGACTCCCAGGCACACCTCTGACACTCCCTGGAACACCTCAGACCTCCCAAAATTGCACCTTTGGCCTCCCAGGTACACCTCTGGCACTACAGGTACACCACTGGCTCCCAGGTACACCAATGACCTCCCAGGTGCTCCACACTGACACTCTCTGGTACATCTCTGACACTCCCAGGTACACCTCAGACACTCCCAGGTACACCTCCGACACTCTCAGGTACACCCCTGACACTCCCAGGTACACCTCTGACATTCCCAGGTACCTCTCCTGACACTCCCAGGTACACCTCCGACACTCCCAGGTACACCTCCGACACTCCCAAGAACACCTCCTGACACTCCAAGGTACACCTCAGACACTCCCCAGGTGCACCCTAACCTCCCAGCTACACCTCTGAGACTCCCAGGCACACCTCCTGACACTCCCTGGTACACCTCAGACACTCCCAAGTACACCTTTGACACTCCCAAGATACACCTCTGACACTACCAGGTCACACCACTAACGCTCCCAGGTACACCAATGTGGCCTCCCAGGTACTTGCTCCACTGACACTCCCTGGTGTATCTCTGACCTCCCAGGTACCTCAAGACACTCCAGGTACACCTCCGACACTCTCAGGTACCTCAGACACTCCTAGGTACACCTCCTGACATTCCCAGGTACACCCCCTCTGGCCTCCCAGGTACACCTCCTGACCTTCTAGGTACACCTCTGACCCTCCCAGGTACACCCTGACCCTCCCAGGTACACCCCTGACGCTCCCAGGTACACCTCAGACACTCCCAAGTACACCTCAGACACTCCCAGGTACACCACTGACCTCCCAGGTACACACTCTGACACTCCCAGGTACACCTCTGGCCTCCCTGGTGCTTCTCTGGCCTCCCAGGTACACCTCAGACACTCCCAGGTACACCTCAGACACTCCCAGGGTACACCTCAGACACTCCCAGGTGCACCCCTAACACTCCAAGGTACACCTTTGAGACTCCAGCCACACCTCTGACACTCCCTGGTACACCTCAGGGCTTACTCCCAAGTACACCTTTGGCCTCCCAGGTACACCTCTGGCCTACCAAGGTACACCACTGACGCTCCCTAGGTACACCAATGACCTCCCAGGTGCTCCACTGACCTCCCTGGTGCATCTCGGCCTCCCAGGTACACCTCAGACACTCCCAGGTGCACCTCCGACACTCTCAGGTACACCCCTGACATTCCCAGGTACACCTCTGACCTCCCAGGTACACCTCCGACCTCCCAGGTACACCTCCGACACTCCCAAGAACACCTCTGACACTCCCAGGTACACCTCAGACACTCCCAGGTGCACCCCTAGCACTCCCAGGTACACCTCTGAGACTCCCAGGCACACCTCTGGCACTCCTGGTACACCTCAGACACTCCCCAAGTACACCTTTGACACTCCAGGTACACCTCTGGCACTACCAGGTACACCACTGAGCGCTCCCAGGTACACACTCCCTGACACTCCAGGTACCTCCTCTGACACTCCCTGGTGCTTCTCTGACCTCCCAGGTACACCTCAGACACTCCCAGGTACACCTCAGACTCCCAGGGTACACCTCTGACACTACCAGGTACACCACTGGCCTCCCAGGTACACCACTGGCCTCCCAGGTACAACGCTGACCCTGCCAGGTACACCTCAGACACTCCCAGGTACACCTCCACGTCACTCCCAGGTACACCCCTGACACTCCCAGGTACACCTCTGACACTCCCAGGTACACCTCTGAAGGCACTCCCAGTTACACCTCCGACACTCCCAGGTACACCTCCGACACTCCCAAGAACACCTCCTGACACTCCAAGGTACACCTCGGAGCCTCCCAGGTGCACCCCTAACACTCCCAGCTACACCTCTGAGACTCCCAGGCACACCTCTCACACTCCCTGGTACACCTCAGACACTCCCAAATTTACACCTTTGACACTCCCAGGTACACCTCTGACACTACCAGGTACACCACTGACGCTCCCAGGTACACCAATGAGCCTCCCAGGTACTCCACTGGCCTCCTTGGTATATCTCTGACACTCCCATGTACACCTCAGACCTCCTAGGTACACCTCTGACATTCCCAGGTACACCTCTGACACTCCCAGGTACACCTCTGGCTTACTTCTAGGTACACCTCTGACCCTCCCAAGGTACACCCCGACCCTCCCAGGTACACCCTGACACTCCCAAGGTACACCTCAGACACTCCCAAGTACACCTCAGACACTCCCAGGTACACCACCCCTGACCTCCCAGGTACACTCTGACACTCCCAGGTACACCTCCTGACACTCCCTGTTACTTCTCTGACACTCCCCAGGTACACCTGGGGCCTCCCAGGTACACCTCAGACACTCCCAGGTGCACCTCAGACACTCCCAGGTGCACCCCTAACACTCCAGGTACACCTTTGGGGACTCCCAGCCACACCTCTGACACTCCCTGGTGCACCTCAGACACTCCCAAGTACACCTTTGACACTCCCAGGTGCACACCTCCTGACACTACCAGGTACACCACTGACCTCCCTGGGTACACCAATGACACTCCCCGGGTACTCCACTGACACTCCCTGGTACATCTCTGGCCTCCCAGGTACACCTCAGACACTCCCAGGTACACCTCCGACACTCTCAGGTACACCCCTGACCTCCCAGGTACACCTCTGACACTCCACAGGTACACACCTCCGACACTCCCCAGGTACACCTCCGACACTCCCAAGAACACCTCTGACACTCCCAGGTACACCTCAGACCTCCCAGGTGCACCCTAACACTCAGAGGTACACCTCTGACACTCCCAGGTACACCTCTGACCTCCCAGGTACACCTCCGACACTCCCAGGTACACCTCCGACACTCCCAAGAACACCTCTGACACTCCAAGGTACACCTCAGACACTCCCAGGTGCACCCCTAACACTCCCAGCTACACCTCTGAGACTCCCAGGCACACCTCTGACACTCCCTGGTACACCTCAGACACTCCCAAGTACACCTTTGACACTCCCAGATACACCTCTGACACTACCAGGTACACCACTAACGCTCCCAGGTACACCAATAACACTCCCAGGTACTCCACTGACACTCCTGGGTACATCTCTGACACTCCCAGGTACACCTCAGACACTCCCAGGTACACCTCCGACACTCTCAGGTACACCTCTAGACACTCCTAGGTACACCCTCGGCATTCCCAGGTACACCTCTGACACTCCCAGGTACACCTCTGACACTTCTAGGTACACCTCTGACCCTCCCAGGTACACCCTGACCTCTCCCAGGTACACCCCTGACCTCCCAGGTACACCTCAGACACTCCCAGAGTACACTCAGACACTCCAGGTACACCACTGACCTCCCAGGTACACACTCTGACACTCCCAGGTACACCTCTGGCACTCCCTGGTACTTCTCTGACACTCCCAGGTACACCTCAGACACTCCCAGGTACCTCAGACCTCCCAGGTACACCTCCAGACACTCCCAGGTGCACCCCTAACCTCCCAGGTACACCTTGAGACTCCCAGCCACACCTCTGACACTCCCTGGTACACCTCAGACACTCCCAGGTACACCTTTGACACTCCCAGGTACACCTCTGACACTCCAGGTACACCACTGACGCTCCTAGGTACACAATGACACTCCCAGGTACTCCACTGACACTCCCGGGTACACCCTGACCTCCCAGGTACACCTCAGACACTCCCAGGTACACCATCCGACACTCCCAAGAACACCCTGACACTCCCAGGTACACCTCTGACACTCCCAGGTACACCTCCTAACACTCCCAGGTACACCTCCGACACTC
>NW_024743343.1:0-11103 GCF_018991925.1 Homarus americanus | reverse complement strand
CCCTGATCGAGTATAACAAAGTCCCCTCACCGAGTATAACAAAGTCCCCTGATCGAGTATAACAAAGTCCCCTGATCGAGTATAACAAACTCCGCTGGTCGGAAAACAAAGTCCCCTAATCGAGTATAACAAATGCCCCATGATCGAGTATAACAAAGTCCCATGATCGAGTATAACAAAGTCCCCTCATCGAATATAACAAAGTCCCCTGATCGAGTATAAGAATGTCCCTGATCGAGTAGAACAAAGTCCCCTCATCGAGTATAACAAAGGCCCCTCATCGAGTATAACAAAGTCCCATGATCGAGTATAACAGAATCCACTCATCGAGTATAACAAAGGCCCCTCATCGAGTATAACAAAGTCTCCTCATCGAGTTTAACAAAGTCCTCTAATCGAGAATAACAAAGGCCTCTAAAAGAGTATAACAAAGGCCACTTTTCGAGTACAACAAAGTCCCCTGATCGAGTATAACAAAGGCCCCTGATCGAGTATAACAAAGTCTCCTGATCGAGTATAACAGAGTCCCCTGCTCGAGTATAACAGACTTCCCTAATCAAGTGTAACAAAGTCCCCTGATCGAGTATAACAAAGTCCCCTCATCGAATATAACAGAGTCCCCTCATCGAATATAACAAAGTCCCCTGATCGAGTATAACAAAGTCCCCTGATCGAGTATAACAAAGTCCCCTGATTGAGTATAACAAAGGCCCCTGACCGAGTTTAACAAAAGCCCCTGATCGAGTATAACAAAGTTCCCTGGTCGAGTATAACAAAGGCCCCAGATCGAATATAACAAAGGCGCCTGAACGAGTATAACAAAAGCCCCTGATCAAGTATAACAAAGGCCCCTGATCGAGTATAACAAAGACCCCTGGTCCAGTATAACAAAGGCCCCTGATCGAGTATAACAAAGGTCCCTGATCGAGTATAACAAAGTCCCATGATCGAGTATAACACAGTCCCCTCATCGAATATAACAAAGTCCCCTGATCGAGTATAACAAAGTCCCCTAATCGAGTAGAGCAAAGTCCCCTCATCGAGTATAACAAAGACCCCTCATCGAGTGTAACAAAGTCCCATGATCGAGTATAACAAAGTTCCCTGATCGAATATAACAAAGGCCCCTGATCGAGTATATAACAAAGTCTCTGGATCGACGATAACAAAGGCCCCTGGATCGAGTATATAACAAAGTCCCTCATCGAATATAACAAAAGTCCCCTGATCGAGTATATCAAAAGTCCCTTGATCGAGTAGAACAAAGTCCCCTCATCGAGTATAACAAAGGCCCCAAATCGAGTATAACAAGAGTACCATGATCGAGTATAACAAAGTCCCCTTGTCGAGTATAACAAAGGCCCGTGATCGAATATAACAAAGGCGCCTGAACGAGTATAACAAAGGCCCCTGATCGAGTATTTCAAAGTTCCCTGATCGCGTATAACAAATTCCCCTGATCGAGTATAACAAAGGCCTCTGATCGAGTTTAACAAAGTCCCCTGATCGAGTATAACAAAGTCCCCTCACCGAGTATAACAAAGTCCCCTGATCGAGTATAACAAACTCCCCTTGTCGGGGATTGGCAAAGTCCCCTGATCGAGTATAACAGCACCCTGACTATATGTAACAAAGTCCTATGATCGAGTATATAACAAAGTCCCTCATCGAATATACCAAGGTTCCCTGATCGAGTATAACAAAGTCCCCTGATCGAGTAGAACAAAGTCCCCTCATCGCGTATAACAAAGGCCCCTCATCGAGTATAACAAAGTCCCATGATTGAGTATAACAGAATCCCCTCATCGAGTAAAACAAAGGCCCCTCATCGAGTATAACAAAGTCCCATGATCGAGTATAACAAAGTCCCCTCATCGAATCTAACAAAGTCCCCTGATCGAGTATAACAAAGTCCCCTGATCGAGTATAACAATGTCCCCTGATCGAGTATAACAAAGGCCCTCTAATCGACTTTAACAAAGGCCCCTCATCGAGTATAACAAAGTCCCCGGTCGAGTATATCAAAGGCCCCTGATCGAATATGTAAATAAAGGTGCCTGAACGAGTATAACAAAGGCCCCTGGATCGAGCATACAACAAAGTTCCCTGATTGAGTATGCTAAATAAAGTCCCTGATCGAGTATAACAAAGTCCATCTGATCGAGAATAACAAAGTCCCCTTATCGAGCATAACAAAGGCCCCTAGTCGAGCATAACAAAGACCCCAGGTCGAGTATAACAAAGCCACCCGATCGAGTATAACAAAGTTCCCCTGGGTGAGTATAACAAAGCCCCCTGATCGAGTATAACAAAGTCCCCTGATCGTATATAACAAAGTCCCCTAATCGAGTGTGACAAAGGCCCCCAGTTGAGTATAAGAAAGCCTCCTAATCGAGTATAACAAAGTCCCCTGATCGAGTATAACACATCCCCTGATCGAGTATAACAAAGTTCCTGATCGACTATAACAAAGGCCCCTGATCGAGTATAACAAAGTCCCCTCATCGAATATAACAAAGTCCCCTGATCGAGTATAACAAAGTCCCTTGATCGAGTAGAACAAAGTCCCCTCATCGAGTATAACAAATGCCCCAAATCGAGTATAACAAAGTCCCATGATCGAGTATAACAAAGTCCCCTGGTCGAGTATAACAAAGGCCCCTGATCGAATATAACAAAGGCGGCTGAACGAGTATAACAAAGGCCCCTGATCGAGTATTTCAAAGTTCCCTGATCGCGTATAACAAAGTCCTCTGATCGAGTATAACAAAGGCCTCTTATCGAGTTTAACAAAGTCCGCTGATCGAGTATAACAAAGGCCCCTGATCGAGTTTAACAAAGGCCCCTGATCGAGTATAAAAAAGTCCCTGGTCGAGTATAACAAAGTCCCCTGATCAGGTATAACAAAGTCCCCTGATCGAGTATAACAAATTCGCCTGATCGAGTATAACAAAGCCCCCTCATCGAGTATAACAAAGTCCCCTGATCGAGTATAACAAAATCCCCTGAACGAGTATAAGAATGTTCCCTGATCGAGTATAACAAAGTCCCCTGATCGAGATCGAGTGTAACAAAGTCCATGATCGAGTATAACAAAGTCCCCTCATCGAATATAACAAAGTCCCCTGATCGAGTATAACAAAGTTCCCTGATCGAGTATAACAAAGGCCCCTGATCGAGTATAATAAAAACCCCTGATCAAGTATAACAAAGTCACCCTGATCGAGTATAACAAAGTCCCCTGATCGAGTAGAACAAAGTCCCCTCATCGAGTATAACAAAGGTCCCTGATCGAATATAACAAAGGCGCCTGAACGAGTATAACAAAGAGCCCTGATCGAGTATTTCAATGTTCCCTGATCGAGTATAACAAAGTCCCCTGATCGAGTATAACAAAGGCCTCTGATCGAGGCAATAAAGTCCTGATCGAGCATAACAAAACCCTCACCGAGTATAACAAAGTCCCCTGATCGAGTATAACAATTTGCCTGATCGAGTAGAACAAAGTCCCCTGATCGAGTAGAACAAAGGTCCCTAATCGAATATAACAAAGGCGCCTGAACGAGTATAACAAAGGGCCCTGATCGAGTATTTCAAAGTTCCCTGATCGAGTATAACAAAGTCCCCTGATCGAGTATAACAAAGGCCTCTGATCGAGGTTAACAAAGTCCCCTGATCGAGTATAACAAAGTCCTCTCACCGAGTATAACAAAGTCCCCTGATCGAGTATAACAAAGTCCCCTGATCGAGTATAACAAATGCCCCATGATCGAGTATAACAAAGTCCCATGATCGAGTATAACAAAGTCCCCTCATCGAATATAACAAAGTCCCCTGATCGAGTATAACAGTTTCTGGATCGAGTATAACAAAGGCCCTGATCGAGTATAAATAAAGGCCCCTGATCGAGTATAAAGTCCCATGATCGGTACAGCAAGTCCTCTATCGAATATATAACAAAGTCCCCTGATCGAGATAACAAAGTCCCTGATCGAGTAGAACAAAGTCCCCTGATCGAGTATAACAAAATCCCCTGAACGAGTATAAGAAAGTCGCCTGTTCATGTATAACAAAGACCCCTGATCGAGTATAACAAAGTTCCCTGATCGAGTATAACAAAGTTCCCTGATCGAGTATAACAAAGGCCTCTCATCGAGTATAACAAAGGCCCCTGATCGAGTATAAAAAAGTCCCCTCATCGAATATAACAAAGGCCCTGATCGAGTATAACAAAGTTCCATGATCGAGTATAACAAAGTCCCCTCATCGAATATAACAAAGTCACCCTGATCGAGTATAACAAAGACCCCTCATCGAGTAGAACAAAGTCCCCTCATCGAGTATAACAAAGGCCCCTCATTGAGTATAACAAAGTCTCATGATCGAGTATAACAAAGTCCCCTGGTTCAGTATAACAAAGGCGCCTGAACGAGTATAACAAAGGGCCCTGATCGAGTATTTCAAAGTTCCCTGATCGAGTATAACAAAGTCCCCTGATCGAGTATAACAAAGGCCTCTGCTCGAGGTTAACAATGTCCCCTCATCGAGTATAACAAAGTCCCCTCACCGAGTATAAGAAAGTCCCCTCACCGAGTATAACAAAGTCCCCTGATCGAGTATAACAAAGTCCCCTGATCGAGTATAACAAACTCCCCTGGTCGAGGAAAACAAAGTCCCCTGATCGAGTATAACAAAGGCCCCTGATCGAGTTGAACAAAGTCCCTCATCGAATTTATAACACGGATCGAGGATAACAAAAGTCCCCTGATCCAGTATATAACAGAGTCCTCGTCGAGTATAACAATAAAAGGCCCTCATCGAGAATAAATAAAGTCCCATGGATCGAGAATAACAAAGTCCCTCATCGAATATAAGTAACAAAGTACCCTTATCGAGTATAACAAAGTCTCTGACTTGAGCATACCAAAGTCCCCTGATTGAGTATATAAGAAAGGCCCCTGGATCGAGCTTAACAAAAAGTTCCTAATCGAGTATAACAAAGTCCCCTGTCGAGTATATAACAAAGGCCCTCATCGAATATAAATAAAAGGTGCCTCTGAACGAGTATAACAAAGGCCCTTGATCGAGTAGCAACAAAGTCCCCTTAATCGAGTAGAACAAAGTCCCCATCGAGTATAACAAAGGCCCCTCATCGAGTGTAACAAAGTCCCATGATCGAGTATAACAAAGTCCCCTCATCGAATATAACAAAGTCCCCTGATCGAGTATAACAAAGGCCCCTGATCGAGTATAATAAAAACCCCTGATCGAGTATAACAAAGTTCCATGATCGAGTATAAAAAAGTCCCCTCATCGAATATAACAAAGTCACCCTGATCAAGTATAACAAAGTCCCTTGATCGAGTAGAACAAAGTCCCCTCATCGAGTATAACAAAGGTCCCTGATCGAATATAACAAAGGCGCCTGAACGAGTATAACAAAGGGCCCTGATCGAGTATTTCAATGTTCCATGATCGAGTATAACAAAGTCCCCTGATCGAGTATAACAAAGTCCCCTCACCGAGTATAACAAAGTCCCCTGATCGAGTATAACAAATTCGCCTGATCGAGAATAACAAAGTCCCCTCATCGAGTATAACAAAGTCCTCTGATCGAGTATAACAAAGTCCTCTGATTGAGTATAAGAAAGGCCTCTGATCGAGTTTAACAAAAGCCCCTGATCGAGTATATAAGTCCTTGTCATGGCACAAAGGCCCCTGATCGAGTAAAACAAAGACCCCTGGTCGAGTATAACAAAGGCCCCTGATCGAGTATAACAAAGGCCCCTGATCGAGTATAACAAAGTCCCATGATCGAGTATAACAAAGTCCCCTCATCGAATATAACAAAGTCCCCTGATCGAGTATAACAAAGTCCCCTAATCGTGTAGAGCAAAGTCCCTTCATCGAGTATAACAAAGGCCCCTCATCGAGTATAACAAGTTCCCTGATCGACTATAACAAAGGCCCCTGATCGAGTATAACAAAGTCCCCTCATCGAATATAACAAAGTCCCCTGATCGAGTATAACAAAGTCCCTTGATCGAGTAGAACAAAGTCCACTCATCGACTATATCAAATCCCCCAAATCGAGTATAACAAAGTCCCATAATCGAGTATAACAAAGTCCCCTGGTCGAGTATAACAAAGGCCCCTGATCGAATATAACAAAGGCGCCAAAACGAGTATAACAAAGGCCCCTGATCGAGTATTTCAAAGTTCCCTGATCGCGTATAACAAAGTCCTCTGATCGAGTATAACAAAGGCCTCTTATCGAGTTTAACAAAGTCCCCTGATCGAGTATAACAAAGGCCCCTGATCGAGTTTAACAAAGGCCCCTGATCGAGTATAAAAAGTCCCTGGTCGAGTATAACAAAGTCCCCTGATCAGAGTATGCTAACAAAGTCTCGATCGAGTATAACAAATTCGCCTGATCGAGTATAACAAAGCCCCCTCATCGAGTATAACAAAGTCCCCTGATCGAGTATAACATATCCCCTGATCGAGTATAACAAAGTCCTTTGGTCGAATATAAGAATGGCTTCTAATCGAGTATAACAAATTCCCCTGATCGAGTATAACAAATTCGCCTGATCGAGTATAACAAAGCCCCCTCATCGAGTATAACAAAGTCCCTTGATCGAGTATAACAAAATCCCCTGAACGAGTATAAGAATGTCCCTGATCGAGAGCAACAAAGTCCCCTGATCGAGTATAACAAAACCTGATTGAGTATAACAGCGTCCCTGATCATATAACAAAGTCCCATGATCGAGTATATAACAAAGTCCCCTTATCGAATATAACAAAGTCCCCTGATCGAGTATAACAAAGTCCCCTCATCGAATAGAGCAAAGTCCCCTCATCGAGTATAACAAAGGCCCCTCATCGAGTGTAACAAAGTCCCATGATCGAGTATAACAAAGTGCCCTCATCGAATATAACAAAGGCGCCTGAACGAGTATAACAAAGGCCCCTGATCGAGTATTTCAAAGTTCCCAGATCGCGTATAACAAAGTCCTCTGATCGAGTATAACAAAGGCCTCTTATCGAGTTTAACAAAGTCCCTTGATCGAGTAGAACAAAGTCCCCTCATCGAGTATAACAAAGGTCCCTGATCGAATATAACAAAGGCGCCTGAACGAGTATAACAAAGGGCCCTGATCGAGTATTTCAAAGTTCCCTGATCGAGTATAACAAAGTCCCTGATCGAGTATAACAAAGTCCCCTTATCGGAAAGTATAACAAAGTCTCCCTGATCGAGAGCAACAAATTGCCCGATCGAGTATATAACAAAGCCCCCTATCGAGTATAACAGCGTCCCTGATCGAATATAACAAAGGCGCCTGAACGCATAACAAAGGGCCTGATCGAGGCTTCAA
Source organism: Homarus americanus (assembly GCF_018991925.1). Taxonomy (NCBI): domain Eukaryota; kingdom Metazoa; phylum Arthropoda; class Malacostraca; order Decapoda; family Nephropidae; genus Homarus; species Homarus americanus. Next base: position 3,721 of record NW_024743343.1, on the reverse strand, counting down.
AGTTCCCTGATCGAGAGCAACAAAGTCCTGATCGAGTATAACAAAGGCCCTGATCGAGGTTAACAAAGTCCCTGGTCGAGCATAACAAAGTCCCTTTATCGAGTATAACAAAGTCCCCTGACTTGAGTATAACAAATTCCGCTTCGATCTAGTATAAATGCCTCATCGAGAATAACAAAGTCCCTGATCGAGTATAACCAAATCCTGAACGAGTATAAGAAAGTCCCTGTTCGAGTATACAACAAAGTCCCCTGATCGAGTATATCAAAGTCCCCCTGATCGAGTATAACAGTCCCCTGATCGAGTAGAACAAAGTCCCCTCATCGAGTATAACAAAGGCCCCTCATCGAGTAAAACAAAGTCCCATGATCGAGTATAACAAAGTCCCTCATCGAATATAACAAAGTCTCCTGATCGAGTATAACAAAGTCCCCTGATCGAGTATAACAGAGTCCCCTCATCCAGTATAACAAAGGCCCCTCATCGAGTATAACAAAGTCCCATGATCGAGTATAACAAAGTCCCTCATCGAATATAACAAAGTCTCCTGATCGAGTATACCGTACCCTGATCGAGAGTAACAAATGCCTCTCACGAGTATAAAGGCCACTGATCGAGTGGACAACAGCGCCCTAAAAGAGTATAACAAAGGCCACTTTTCATGTACAACAAAGTCCCCTGATCGAGTATAACAAAGGCCCTGATCGAGTATAACAAAGTCCCCTGATCGAGTATAACTGAGTCCCCTCCTCGAGTATAACAGACTGCCCTAATCGAGTGTAACAAAGTCCCCTGATCGAGTATAACAAAGTCCCCTGATCGAGTATAACAAAGGCCTCTGATCGAGTTTAACAAAGGCCCCTCATCGAGTATAACAAAGTGCCCTGGTTGAGTATAACAAAGGCCCCTAATCGAGTTTAACAAAGGCCCCTGATCAAGTATAACAAATTCGCCTGATCGAGTATAACAAAGCCCCCTCATCGAGTATAACAAAGTCCCCTGATCGAGTATAAATAAACTCTCGAACGAAGTAAGAGTCCCCGATCGAGTATAACAAGTCCCCTGATCGAGTATAACAAAGTCCCTTTATCGAGCAGAACAAAGTCCCCTCATCGAGTATGCAACAAAGGCCCCTCATCGAGTGTAACAAAGTCCCATGATCGAGTATAACAAAGTCCCCTCATCGAATATAACAAAGTCGCCTGATCGAGTATAACAAAGTTCCCTGATCGAGTATAACAAAGGCCCCTGCTCGAGTATAACAAAGGCCCCTGATCGAGTATAACAAAGTTCCATGATCGAGTATAACAAAGTCCCCTCATCGAATATAACAAAGTCACCCTGATCGAGTATAACAAAGTCCCCTGATCGAGTAGAACGAAGGTCCCTGATCGAATATAACAAAGGCGCCTGAACGAGTATAACAAAGGGCCCTGATCAAGTATTTCAAAGTTCCCTGATCGAGTATAACAAAGTCCCCTGATCGAGTATAACAAAGGCCTCTGATCGAGGTTAACAAAGTCCCCTGATCGAGTATAACAAAGTCCCCTCACCGAGTATAACAAAGTCCCCTGATCGAGTATAACAAAGTCCCCTGATCGAGTATAACAAACTCCGCTGGTCGGAAAACAAAGTCCCCTAATCGAGTATAACAAATGCCCCATGATCGAGTATAACAAAGTCCCATGATCGAGTATAACAAAGTCCCCTCATCGAATATAACAAAGTCCCCTGATCGAGTATAAGAATGTCCCTGATCGAGTAGAACAAAGTCCCCTCATCGAGTATAACAAAGGCCCCTCATCGAGTATAACAAAGTCCCATGATCGAGTATAACAGAATCCACTCATCGAGTATAACAAAGGCCCCTCATCGAGTATAACAAAGTCTCCTCATCGAGTTTAACAAAGTCCTCTAATCGAGAATAACAAAGGCCTTTGATCGAGTTTAACAAAGGCCCCTGTTCGAGTATAACAAAGGCCTCTAAAAGAGTATAACAAAGGCCACTTTTCGAGTACAACAAAGTCCCCTGATCGAGTATAACAAAGGCCCCTGATCGAGTATAACAAAGTCTCCTGATCGAGTATAACAGAGTCCCCTGCTCGAGTATAACAGACTTCCCTAATCAAGTGTAACAAAGTCCCCTGATCGAGTATAACAAAGTCCCCTCATCGAATATAACAAAGTCCCCTGATCGATTGTAACAAAGTCCCCTGATCGAGTAAAACAAAGGCCCCTGATCGAGTATAACAAAGTTCCTTGATCGAGTATAACAGAGTCCCCTCATCGAATATAACAAAGTCCCCTGATCGAGTATAACAAAGTCCCCTGATCGAGTATAACAAAGTCCCCTGATTGAGTATAACAAAGGCCCCTGACCGAGTTTAACAAAAGCCCCAGATCGAGTATAACAAAGTCCCCTGGTCGAGTATAACAAAAGCCCCTGATCGAATATAACAAAGGCGCCTGAACGAGTATAAAAAAAGCTCCCTGATCAAGTATAACAAAGGCCCCTGATCGAATATAACAAAGACCCTTGGTCGAGTATAACAAAGGCCCCTGATCGAGTATAACAAAGGCCCCTGATCGAGTATAACAAAGTCCCATGATCGAGTATATCAAAGTCCCCTCATCGAATATAGCAAAGTCCCCTCATCGAGTATAACAAAGTCCCCTAATCGAGTAGAGCAAAGTCCCCTCATCGAGTATAACAAAGACCCCTCATCGAGTGTAACAAAGTCCCATGATCGAGTATAACAAAGTCCCCTCATCGAATATAACAAAGTCCCCTAATCGAGTATAACAAAGTTCCCTGATCGACGATAACAAAGGCCCCTGATCGAGTATAACAAAGTCCCCTCATCGAATATAACAAAGTCCCCTGATCGAGTATAACAAAGTCCCTTGATCGAGTAGAACAAAGTCCCCTCATCGAGTATAACAAAGGCCCCTCATAGAGGATAACAAAGTCCCATGATCGAGTATAAGAAAGTCCCCTGGTCGAGTATAACAAAGGCCCCTGATCGAATATAACAAAGGCGCCTGAACGAGTATAACAAAGGCCCCTGTTCGAGTATTTCAAAGTTCCCTGATCGCGTATAACAAAGTCCCCTGATCGAGTATAACAAAGGCTTCTGATCGAGTTTAACAAAGTCCCCTGATCGAATATAACAAAGTCCCCTCACCGAGTATAACAAAGTCCCCTGATCGAGTATAACAAACTCCCCTTGTCGGGGATTACTAAGTCCCCTGATCGAGTATAACAAAGACCCCTGATCGAGTATAACAAAGTCCCATGATCGAGTATAACAAAGTCCCCTCATCGAATATAACAGGGTTCCCTGATCGAGTATAACAAAGTCCCCTGATCGAGTAGAACAAAGTCCCCTCATCGAGTATAACAAAGGCCCTTCATCGAGTATAACAAAGTCCCATGATCGAGTATAACAGAATCCGCTCATCGAGTATAACAAAGGCCCCTCATCGAGTATAACAAAGTCCCATGATCGAGTATAACAAAGTCCCCTCATCGAATCTAACAAAGTCCCCTGATCGAGTATAACAAAGTCCCCTGATCGAGTATAACAATGTCCCCTGATCGAGTATAACAAAGGCCCCTAATCGAGTTTAACAAAGGCCCCTCATCGAGTATAACAAAGTCCCCTGGTCGAGTATATCAAAGGCCCCTGATCGAATATAACAAAGGTGCCTGAACGAGTAT
>NW_024743342.1:0-13416 GCF_018991925.1 Homarus americanus | reverse complement strand
TCAGTGATAGCCTGGGTTTCAGTTACGTATTGCTGGTACACCTCTGACACTCAGGAACACCTCTGACACTCCCAGGTACACCTCTGACACTCCCAGGTACACCTCTGACACTCCCAGGTACACCTCTGGCACTCCCAGGTACACCTCTGACACTCCCAGGTATTCACCCTGACATTCCTGGGTTCACCTCTGACACTCCCTGATTACACCTTTGACCTCCAGGTGCACCTCCTGACACTCCCAGGTACACCTCCGATGCTCCAGGCACCTCCGTACTCCCAGGTACTCCTCTGACCTCCCTGGTACACCGCTGACACTCCCAGGTACACCTCTGATACTCCCAGGTACACCTCTGACACTTCCTAATACACCTCTGACCTCCCAGGTACACCAATGATATTACCAGGTACACCTCTGACACTCCCAGGTACCTCCGATGCTCCCAGGTACACCTCCGATGCTCCCAGGTACACCTTAGACACTCCTGGTTCACCTCTGACACTCCCTGGTTCTCTGACACTCCCTGGTACACCTCGGAAACTCCTGGGTACACCTCTTACACTCTGGTTTTCCCCTGACCTCCCAGGTACACCTCAGACACCCCAGGCACACCTCCCAGCACTCCCAGGTGTAATCTGACACTCCAGGTGCGCCTCTGACACTCCCAATATACCTCTGACACTCCCAGTTACACCTCCGACACCTTCCAAATCCCCCTGGCACTACCAGGTGCACCAATGATACTACCAGGTACACCTCTGATATTCCCAGGTACACCTCTGACACTTCAGATGCACCTCTGACACTCCTAGGTACACCAATCACACTCCCAAGTACAACTCTGACACTCCCAGGTACACCACTGACACTACCAGGTACACCTCTGACACTCCCAGGTACACCTCTGACACTCCCAGGTACCTTCTGACACTCCAGGTACACCTCTGATACCTTGAGCATGCCTCTGACACTCCCAGGTACACGCCAACACTCCCAGGTACACCACTGACACTGCAAGATACACTCTGACATTCCATGTGCCTCAGACACTTCCAGGTACACCTGAGACACTCCCAGGAACACCTCAGACACTCCCAGGTACCTCTGACCTCCCAGGTACACCTCTGACCTCCCAGGACTCCTTTGACGCTCCCAGGTACTCCTCCACCTCCCAGGAACACCTCTGACACTCCCAGGTACACCTCTGACACTCCGAGGTGCACCTCAGACACTGCCAGGTACACCTCCAACACTGGAGTACACCTCAGACACTCCTAGGTACAGCTCAGACATCCAGGTACACCTCAGACACTCCCAAAACTTTCAGGCATTCCCAGGTACACCTCTGACATGGTACACCTGACACTTCCAGGTACACCCCAACACTTCAGGTACACCTCTGACACTCCCAGGTACACCAGCAACACTCCCAGGTACCACTGACCTCCCTAGTACACCTCTGACATTCCCAGAATCGCCAATGACACTCCCAGAGCCTGCACTTCCAGGTACCTCTGCACTCCCAGGTTCTACCCCACCTCCCTGGTACCTCTGAGCTCCCAGGTACACAAATAACACTCCCAGGTACCAGCACTCCAGGTACACCTCTGGCACTTCCAGGTACCTCTGACACTCCCAGGTGCACCTCTGACCTCCCAGGTACTACTCTGACACACCCAGTACACCTCACACCTCCCAGGTACACCTCTGACACTCCCAGTTACACCTCCCGACACTCCCAGTTACCCCTGACTCTGGTACACCTGACCTCCCAGGTACCTCTGATACTCCCAGGCGCAACGATACTACCAGGTACCTCACACTCCCAGGTACCTCCCGATACTCCCAGGTACTCGACCCCCAGGTATACCTCAGACCACTCTGGTTCACCTCCCAACAATCCCTGGTTCTCTGACCTCCTGGTACACCTCTGATACTCCAGTACACCTCCCAGCACTCCTGGTTCCTCTGAAACTCCCAGGTACCACCAGACACTCCCAGGTACACCCCTGACCTCCCAGGTACTATCTGACACTCCCAGGTACGCCTCTGACACTCCAGGTACACCTCCCAGCACTCCCAGTTACACCTCCGACACTCCCAGTTACACCTGATGCTCCCAGGTTAACCTCCCAGGTACACCTCTGATATTCCCAGGTACACCTCTGACTTCCAGATACCCTCTGGCCTCCCAGGTACACCAATCACACTCCCAAGTAACTCTGACACTCACCATTCTGACACTACAGGTGCACCTCTGACACTCCCAGGTACCTCTGACCTCCCAGGTACTGACCCTCCAGGTACACCTCTGATGCCTTGGGTATGCCTCTGACGCTCCCAGGTACACCGCTGACACTCCGGTACACCGCTGAAACTTCCAGAATACCTCCTGACATTCCATGCACCTCAGACACTTCCAGGTACACCTCAGACACTGCCAGACACCTCTGACACTCCCCAGATACACCGCCGATACTCCAGGTACACCACTGACACTCCCAGGTACACCCCTGACAATTCCAGGTACACCTCTGACACCACAGGCAGTCCCAGTTTCACCTCAGACACCCAGTGCCTGACCTCCCAGGTAAACCACTGACACTTCCAGATACACCTCTGACACTCCCAGGAACACCTCAAACACTCCCCAGGTACACCTCTGATACTCCCAGGTACACCTCTGACTTCAGATACACCTCCTGACCTCCATGGCACCAATCACACTCCCCAAGTACAACTCTGACACTCCCAGGTACACCACCTGACACTACCATATTGCACCTCTGACACTCCCAGGTGGTCATTTGGCTGCCAGGTGCTCCTCCACTCCCAGGAACACCTCCTGACACTCCCCATGTACCTCTGACACGCCAAAGTACACCTGACACTCCCAGGTACCCCTGGCCTCCCAGTACACGCTGACACTGCCAGGTACACCTCAGACACTGCCAGGTACCTTGAACACTCCCAGGTGGCTCAGGCACTCCCAGGTACCTCTGACACTCCCAGGTACCTCTGACACTCAGGAACACCTCTGACCACTCCCAGGTACACCTCTGGCACTCCCAGGTACCTCTGACCTCCCAGGTACCTCTGACCTCCCAGGTATTCCACTGACATTCCTGGTTCCTCTGACTCTCCTGGTACACCTTTGACACTCCCAGGTACACCTCTGACACTCCCAGGTACCTCCGATGCTCCCAGGTACACCTCCGATACTCCCAGGTACTCCTCTGGACACTCCCTGGTACACCTTTGACACTCCAGGTACACCTCTGATGCTCCCAGGTACACCTCTGACACTTCCTAATACCTCTGACCTCCCAGGTACACCAATGATATTACCAGGTACACCTCTGCACACTCCCAGTATACCTCCGATACTCCCAGGTACCTCCCGATGCTCCCAGTGCACCTCAGGCACTCCCTGGTTTCACCTCCTAACCTCCCTGTTTCACCTCTGACCTCCCTGGTACACCTCTGGCTCCCTAGGTACACCTCTTACCTCCCTGGTTTCCCTTGCTCCCAGGTACTACTCTGGCTTGCTCCCAGGTACGCCTCACAGCTCCCAGGTACACCTCTGGCTCCCAGTTACCTCCGACACTCCCAGTTACACCTGATGCTCCCAGGTACACCCCTGACACTCCCAGGTACACCTCCTGATATTCAGGTACACCTCTGACACTTCCAGATACACCTCTGACACTCCCAGATCACCAATCACACTCCCAAGTACAACTCTGACACTCCCAGGTACACCACCCCAACACTACCAGGTACACCTCTGACACTCCCAGGTACACCTCTGACACTCCCAGGTACACCTCTGACACTCCCAGGTACACCTCTGATGCATGAGTATGCCTCTGACACTCCCAGGTACACCCTGACACTCCGGCTACATCCTGAAACTGCAAGATACCTCTGACATTTCATGTACACTCAGACACTTCCAGGTACACCTCAGACACTGCCAGGGACACCTCTGACACTCCCAGATACACCGCCGATACTCCAGGTACCACCCATGACACTCCCAGGTACACCCCTGACAATTCCAGTACACCTCAAACACTCCCAGGCACACCTCTGACCCTCCCAGGTACTAATCCCCAGCACTCCCAGGTGCGCCTCTGACACTCCCAGGTACCTCTGGCCTCCCAGTTACACCTCCGACACTCCCAGTCACACCCCTGGCTCCAGGTGCACCCCTGACACTCCCAGGTACACCTCTGATATTCCCAGGTACACCTCTGACACTTCCAGATACACCTCTGACACTCTGGGTACACCAATCACACTCCCAAGTACAACTCTGACACTCCCAGGTACACCACCCCAGCACTACCAGGTGCACCTCTGACACTCCCAGGTACACCTCTGACACTCCCAGGTACCTTCTGCGCTCCCAGGTACCCCTCTGATGCACGGGCATGCCTATGACACTCCCAGATCACCATGACACTCCCAGATGCACCATGACACTGCAAGATACACCTCTGACATTCCGTGCTACACCTCAGACACTTCCAGGCCTGAGACACTCCCAGGAACCTCAGACACTCCCAGGTACACCTCTGACACTCCCAGGTACACCTCTGACACTCCAGGTACTCATGACGCTCCCAGGTACTCCTCCCGACTCCCAGGCCACCTCTGACACTCCCAGGTACACCTCCTGACACTCAGGTACCTCAGACACTGCCAGGTACACCTCAGACACTACAGGTACACCTCAGACACTCCAGGTACAGCTCAGACAATACCAGGTACACCTCCAGAAACTCCCAGGTACAGCTCAGACAATGGGTACACCTCCAGACACTCCCAGGTACACCTCAGGCATTCCCAGGTACACCTCTGACACTTCCAGGTACACCCCTGACACTTCCAGGTACACCCTGACCTTCAGGTCACCTCTGACACTCCCAGGTACACCAGTGACACTCCCAGGTACACCACTGACACTCCCCTAGTACACCTCTGACATTCCCAGGCGCTCAATGACACTCCCAGGTACACCTCTGACACTTCCACCTCTGACACTCCCAGGTACACCTCCCGACACTCCCAGGTACACCTCTGACACTCTCCAGGAACATCTGTGCTCCAGGTACACCCCTGACACTCCCAGGTACACCTCTGATACTCCCAGGAACACCTCCTGACACTTACGGATACACCTCTGACACTCCCAGGTACACCACTGACACTACCAGGTGCACCTCTGGCTCCCAGGTACACCTCTGACACTCCCAGGTACACTTCTGACACTCCCAGGTACACCTCTGATGCTGCCAGCATGCCTCTGACACTCAGGTCCACCGCTGACACTGCAAGATACACCTCTGACATTCCATGTACACCTCAAGACACTTCCAGGTAACCGGTGCTCCTCCCGACACTCCCAGGAACACCTCCTGACACTCCCAGGTACACCTCTGACACTCCGGTACACCTCCAGACACTGCCAGGTACACCTCCCAGACACTACCAGGTACACCTCCAGACACTCCCAGGTACAGCTCAGAAATAACAGGTACACCTGGGACTCCCAGTACACCTCAGGCATTCCCCAGGTGCCTCAGGCACTTTAAAGGGTGCACCCCTGACCTTCCAGGTACCCTGAGCACTTCAGGTGCACCTCTGAGCACTCCCAGGTACAGCTCAAGCCTCCAGGTGCACCACTGACACTGCTCCTAGTACGCTCTGACTTCCCAGGTACGCCAACCTGACACTCCCAGGTACACCTCCTGACTTGCCTTCCAAGAGTACACCTCGTGCTCCCAGGTACACCACTGACACTCCCTGGTACCTCTCAGCACTCCCAGGTACACAAATGGCCTCCCCAGGTGCACCAGCCTCCCAGGTACACCTCTGACACTTCCAGGTACACCTCTGACACTCCCATGTGCCTCTGACTTGCTCCCAGGTACTACTCAGCCACACCCCGGTACACCTCCTGGCTTGCTCCCAGGTGCCTCTGTGCTCCCAGTTACACCTCCGACACTCCCAGTTACACCCCTGACCTCCCGGGTACCACACCTGACACTCCCAGGTACACCTCTGATACTCCCAGGTACACCTCAGCTTGCTTCCAGAATACACCTCCTGACACTCCCATGTGCACCAATCACACTCCCAAGTACAACTCTGTCAGCTTGCTCCCAGGTGCAGCTCAGGCACTCCCAGTTACACCTCTCTTTCCCAGGTGCACCTGGCAACTTGCTCCCAAGTGCCTCAGACACTCCCAGGCTTTTACCTCTGGCTCCAGTTACACTTTGACACTGCCAAGATACACCTATGACACTCCCAGGTACACCCTGACTTGCTCCAGTTACACCCCCGACACTCCCCAGGTACACCTCCTGACAATCCCAGGTTGCCTCCCAGGCACTCCCAGGTACACCTCTGACCACTTCCAGGTGCACCTGACCTTCCAGGTGCACCCCTGACTTTCCAGGTACCTCCTGCAAACACTCTGAGTACACCAATGACACTCCCAGGTACCACCACTGTTGCTCCCCTGGTACACCTCTGACACTCCCAGGTACAGACACTCCCAGGCCACACCAATGACTCCCAGGCACCACCCAGCACTACCTGGTACACCTCTGTTGCTTCCATTTTACTGACTCTCCAGGCCCTCTGTTGCTCCCAGGTACACCTCTGACTTGCTCTCAGGCTTGCCTCTGGCTTGCTCCCCAGATACACCAATGATACTGCCAGGTACACCTCTGACTTGCTCCCAGGTACCTCCCGTGCTCCAGGTACACCTCCGTGCTCCCAGGTATGCCTCCAGACGCACTCTGCAAGTTTCACCTCCCAGCAATCCTGGTTCACCTCTACAAACTGCTCCTGGTACCCCTCTGATACTCAGGTACACCTCTGACACTCCTGGTTCACCTCTGACACTCCCAGGTACACCTCAGACACTCCCAGGTACACCCTGACACTCCCATGCTACTCACAACTTGCTCCCAGGTACGCCTCTGGCTTACTCCCAGGTACCTCTGGCTTTGCTCCAGTTACACCTCCCGATACTCCCAGTTACACCCCTGATACTCCCAGGTACACCTGACACTCCCAGGTACCTCGTGTTCCCAGGTACACCTCCTGACACTTCCAGATACACCTCTGACATTCCAGGTACACCAATCCACCTCCCAAGTACAACTCCTGACACTCCCTGGTACACCACTGACACTACCAGGTACCTCTGGCTTGCTCCCAGATTTTTTACCTCTGACCTCCCAGGTGGTGCACCTCTTGACACTCCCAGGTGCACCTCTGATGCATGGGAGTATACCCCCTCTGACACTCCAGAGTGCACCGCTGACACTCCGGGCACCTCTGGTACTCCCAGGTACCTCTGACACTTGAATACCTCTGACACTCCCCATGTACACCAATCATGCTTCCATTTTACTGTTGCTTCCCAGGTACCTCCCAACACTCCCAGGTGCACCAATGTTGCTCTGCTGCAACACTCCCTGTTACCTCTGACACTCCCAGGTACACCTAGAACTTTTCCCAGGTACTGTGTGCTCCCAGGTACCACTGACACTACCTGGTACACCTCTGTTTCTTCCAGGTGCACCTCTGACTCTCCCAGGTACCTCTGACACTCTGGTACACCTCTGACACTCTCAGGAACACCTCTGACTGCTCCCAGATACACCAATGATGCTACCAGGTACACCTCGACACTCCCAGGTACACCTCCCGTCTCCAGAGTGCACCTCCCGTGCTCCCAGGTATCACCTCCAGACACTCCCTGGTTCACCTCTGACAATCCTGGTTCCTCCAGCACTCCTGGTACACCTCTGATACTCCAGGCACACCTCTGACTCCCTGAATTTCACCTCCTGACACTCCCAGGTACCTCAAGACACTCCCAGAGTACACCCCCAACCTCCCCATACTTTTCTCCCAGCTTGCTCCCAGGCGCCTCCTGACACTCCCAGGAACACCTCCTGGCCTCCCCAGTTTTACCTCCGATACTCCCAGGATTACACCTGATGCTCCCAGGTACACCCCTGACACTCCCAGGTGCCCTCTGACCATTCCCAGGTACCTCTGGCTTGCTTCCAGATACACCTCTGACACTCAGGTGCATAAATCACACTCCCAAGTGCAACTCACCAGCACTCCCAGTTCACACCACTGACTTTTCCCCACCAGGTACCTCTGACACTCCCAGGCACACCTCGGCCTCCCAGGTACTCCTTGACGCTGCCAGGTACTCTCCAGGCACTCCCAGGAACACCTCCTGACACTCGGTACACCCTAACACTCCCAGAGTACACCGCTGACACTGCCAGGTACACCTCCCGGGCACTGCCAAGTACCTTCCAGACACTCCCAGGCTGGCTCAGACACTCCCATTTTACACCTCTATAACTCCCAGGTGCATCACCATGACCTCCCAAGTACACCTCTGACACTCCCAGAGCACACCTCTGGGCTTTCCCAGCAGTTACACGCCTGACACTGCCAAGATACACCTACTTGACACTCCAGGTGCACCCCAAGCACTCCCAGTTACACCCTGACACTCCCAGGTGCACCTCTGTGATCCCAGGTACACCTCAGGCACTCCAAGGTGCACCTCTGGCCTTCCAGGTACCCCCTGACACTTCCAGGTACACCAGCACTTCCCAGGTACACCTCTGAATCTCCCAGGTACTGTGACACTCCCAGGTACACCACCTGACACTCCCCTGGTACACCTCGACACTTCCAGGTACCTCTACGACTTGCTCCCAGGTACTGTGGCTTGCTCCAAGGTACACCCAGCACTCTCTGGTACCTCGACACTTCAGGTACCTCTGACTCTCCCAGGTACACCTCTCCCAGGTACCTCCTGACACTCCCAGGTGCACTGTGACTCTCCCAGGTACACCTCCCCAGTGACTTGCTTCAGGTACCACCTCTGACTCTCCCAGGTACCTCCTGACACTCCTAGAGTGCCACCTCTGACACTCTCAGAAACACCTCCTGAGCACTCCCGGGTACACCTCTGACACCCCTGGTGCACCTCTGTGCTCCCAGGTACACCTCTCTCCTCCCAGGTACCTCACAACACTCCCAAGGTATTCCACTCACATTCCTGGTTCACCTCCTGACACTCCTGGTACATTTGACTTGCTCCCAGGTACCTCTGACTTGCTCCCAGGAACACCTCGAACCTCCCAGGTACACCTCCCGTGCTCCCAGGTACACCTCTCCTGACCTCCAGACCTCCTTTGCTCCCAGGTGCTCCTCCGACACACCCAGAACACCTCTGCTCCCAGGTACACCTCCTGACACTCCCAGGTACACCTCCAGACACTGCCGGGTACCTCAGACACTTTTGATTACACCTCCAGACACTACCCAGGTGCACCATCCAGACGCTCCCAGGTGCAGCTCCAGAAACTGTTCAGGTGCACCTCAGACACTCTGAGTGCACACTCAGGCATTCCCAGGTACACCTTTGTAACTTGGTACACCCCTGACTTGCTTCAGAAATCACACCCTGACACTTCCAGGTACACCTCTGACTCTCTGGAGTACACCAATGTCTTCACTCCCAGGTACCACTGACTCCCTGGTACCACCTCTGACACTCCAGGTACCAATGACCTCCCAGGTACCTGCTCTGACACTTCAGGTACACCTCCCCAACCTCCCAGGTTACCACTCTGGCCTCCCAGTTACACCACCCCAGCACTACCAGGTGCACCTCCTGACACTCCCCAGGTACACCTCTGGCTTGCTCCCAGGTACATCTGTTGCTCCCCAGGTGCTCTCCGACTTGCTCCCAGGAACACCTCTGACACTCCCAGGTGCACCTCTGACCTCCGGTGCACCTCCAGACACTGCCAGGTGCACCTCAAGACCACTGCCAGGTGCCTCCAGACACTCCAGGTACAGCTCCAGACACTCCCAGGTACCAGCTCAGGCTTCTTCAGGCACCTCGAACCTCCCAGGTACACCTCCAGGCATTCCCAGGTACCACCTTTGTAACTTCAGGTACACCTAAACCTTCAGTACACCCCTGTGCTTTGGTACACCTCGGCTCTCCAGAGTACTGGCTCCCAGGTACACCACCTGACACTCCCTGGTGCACCTGACACTCCCAGGTACACCAGCCAACACTCCCAGGTACCTGCAGCACTTCCAGGTACACCTCTGACACACCAGGTACAACTCTGACACTCCCAGTTACACCACCCCAGCACTGCAGGTACCTCTGACCTCCCAGGTACACCTCTGCAACCTCCCAGGTACACCTCCTGACCTCCCAGGTTCCACACATTCCTGGTTCTTTCCTCTGACTTGCTCCTGGTACACCTTTGACACTCCAGGTGCCTCTGACTTCCTCCAGGTACACCTCCAAATACTCCCAGAGTACACCTCCGATACTCCCAGGCCTCCTCTAGCTTGCTCCTAGTACATTTGGCACTCCCATTTTACCTCATTCTCCAAGTACACCTCTGGCCTTTCCAACACCTCTGACTCCCAGGCTTTGTGGTATTACCAGTACCTCTGGCACTCCCAGGCCACACCTCCCGTCTCCCAGGCTGCCTCCAAATGCTCCCCAGGCACCTCAAACGCCTGGTTGCACTCTGAGCTTTCCTGGTTTCACCTCTGTTGCTCCCTGGTACACACCTCTGAAACTCCCTAGGTACACCTCTTACCTCCCTGGTTTCCCCTGACACTCCCAGGTACACCTCAGACACTCCCAGGCACACCTCTGACCCCACTCCCAGGTGTAATCTGGCCTTCCCAGGTGCCGCCTCCCACAGCCTCCAGGAGTACACCTCTGAGCACTCCCAGTTACACCTCCGGCTTGCTCCCAGTCACCCCTGACACTCCCAGGTGCACCCCTGGCTTGCTCCCAGTGCACCTCCTGATATTTAGTACCTCCTGACACTTCCAGATACACCTCTGACACTCTGTGCACCAATCACCTCCCCAATACAACTCTGACCTCTGAGACACTCCCAGGAACACCTCAGACACTCCCAGGTACACCTCTGACCTCCCAGGTACACCTCTGCACTCCCAGGTACTCCTTGACGCTCAGGTGCTCCTCCCGACACTCCCAGGAACACCTCCTGACACTCCCAGGTACACCTCTGACACTCCGGTACACCTCCAGACACTGCCAGGTACACCTCCCAGACACTACCAGGTACACCTCCAGACACTCCCAGGTACAGCTCAGAAATAACAGGTACACCTGAGACTCCCAGGTACACCTCAGGCATTCCCAGGTACACCTCTGACACTTCAAGGTACACCCCTGACCTTCCAGGTACCCTGACACTTCAGGTACACCTCTGACACTCCCAGGTACACACAAGCCTCCAGGTACACCACTGACACCTCCTAGTACCTCTGACTTCCCAGGTACGCCAACCTGACACTCCCAGGTACACCTCCTGACTGACTTCCAGGTACACCTCTGCTCCCAGGTACACCACTGACACTCCCTGGTACCTCTCAGCACTCCCAGGTACACAAATAACCTCCCAGGTGCACCAGCCTCCCAGGTACACCTCTGACACTTCCAGGTACACCTCTGACACTCCCATGTGCCTCTGACGCTCCCAGGTACTACTCTGACACACCCCAGTACACCTCCTGGCACTCCCAGGTACACCTCTGCACTCCCAGTTACACCTCCGACACTCCCAGTTACACCCCTGACACTCCCAGGTACACACCTGACACTCCCAGGTACACCTCTGATGCTCCCAGGTACACCTCGCTGCTTCCAGATACACCTCTGACACTCCCATGTGCACCAATCACACTCCCAAGTACAACTCTGACACTCCCAGGTACAGCTCAGACACTCCCAGTTACACCTCTCTCTCCCAGGTGCACCTGTGCACCTCCCAAGTGCCTCAGACACTCCCAGGCACACCTCTGAAACTCCCAGTTACACCGCTGACACTGCCAGATACACCTATGACACTCCAGGTACACCCTGACCCCAGTTACACCCCCGACACTCCCAGGTACACCTCCTGACAATCCCAGGTCACCTCAGGCACTCCCAGGTACACCTCTGACACTTCCAGGTACACCTGACCTTCCAGGTACACCCCTGACCTTCCAGGTACACCTCTGACACTCCCAGGTACACCAATGACACTCCCAGGTACACCACTGACACTCCCTGGTACACCTCTGACACTCCCAGGTACAGACACTCCCAGGTACACCAATGACTCCCAGGCACCACTGACACTACCTGGTACACCTCTGTTACTTCCATTTCACTGACTCTCCCAGGCACCTCTGAAGCTCCCAGGTACACCTCTGACACTCTCAGGAACACCTCTGACACTCCCAGATACACCAATGATACTACCAGGTACACCTCTGACACTCCCAGGTACCTCCGATACTCCCAGGTACACCTCCGTACTCCCAGGTATGCCTCAGACACTCTGGTTCACCTCCCAGCAATCCTGGTTCACCTCTACACTCCCTGGTACACCTCTGATACTCAGGTACACCTCTGACACTCCTGGTTCACCTCTGACACTCCCAGGTACACCTCAGACACTCCCAGGTACACCCCTGACACTCCCATGCTACTCACAACTCTCCCAGGTACGCCTCTGGCACTCCCAGGTACCTCTGACCTTGCTCCCAGTTACACCTCCGATACTCCCAGTTACACCCCTGATACTCCCAGGTACACCTGACACTCCCAGGTACCTCTGATATTCCCAGGTACACCTCTGACACTTCCAGATACACCTCTGACATTCCAGGTACACCAATCCACCTCCCAAGTACAACTCTGACACTCCCTGGTACACCACTGACACTACCAGGTACACCTCTGACACTCCCAGGTACACCTCTGACCTCCCAGACACCTCTGACACTCCCAGGTACACCTCTGATGCATGGGGTATACCTCTGACACTCCAGGTACACCGCTGACACTCCGGGCACCTCTGATACTCCCAGGTACCTCTGACACTTGAACACCTCTGACACTCCCATGTACACCAATCATGCTTCCAGGTACACTGACACTTCCAGGTACCTCCTGACACTCCCAGGTACACCAATGATACTCAGGTACAACACTCCCTGGTACCTCTGACACTCCCAGGTACACCTAGAACTCCCAGGTACTGTGCACTCCCAGGTACCACTGACACTACCTGGTACACCTCTGACACTTCCAGGTACACCTCTGACTCTCCCAGGTACCTCTGACACTCAGGTACACCTCTGACACTCTCAGGAACACCTCTGACACTCCCAGATACACCAATGATACTACCAGGTACACCTCGACACTCCCAGGTACACCTCCCGTCTCCAGGTACACCTCCCGTGCTCCCAGGTATACCTCCAGACACTCCCTGGTTCACCTCTGACAATCCCTGGTTC
>NW_024743341.1:0-14009 GCF_018991925.1 Homarus americanus | reverse complement strand
TCAAGCAAGAACATGAAAGTCAGTTCATAGACTTCATCCATGACTGGTACAAGGACTACTAACCTGACAACTACCAAAGTTTCCATGACGATCTGATAGATAGGACTTATACATACTTCACCAACAATGACTCCACCAAAAAAAGGAGAAAACGTGGTCAGCATAATGGGAACAGGCAACAGCAGTGCTATAATGACCCTCAGCTGAAAAAAACTCATGGCGAGGGTCAGGAGGTTGGGTAAGTGCTACAAACAAATTAGAACACCTCAAATGGTAATATTGTATCAAGCTTCCCTATCTGCTGTCAGGGAACGTGTAAACGAACTCAGACAAAATGCATGGGAGACATATGTCAACAGTCTGAACCAAAACACATCCCTCAGCAAAGCATGGAAAGACATAAACACAATCAGAGGTAAAAGCAGTAGACACGTCTCCCATCCAAACCCTCTGCAAAAGTCGAATGAGCTAATAACAAAGTGGGCTCATGTGTCTAGCTATGACATGTTACCAGCTGGGACTCGGGGACTCCTTGATGCAAAGTCTGTAGAGAGAAGTAATCTTATTAGCTTTATGCTGGGCAAACAGCACGATGAGTGTGATGTTCCATATACTGAGTGGGAGCTTGACGCCGCCCTCGCCAGGGGTAGGTCTACTTCCCCTGGAGAGGACGGAGTCACCTACATCATCATTAGACTACTAAGGCGCGTGCCAGGCAATCCATTGTTGGTATTGTACAATATGAGTCATGCCGAGGGCCAACTACCCACATCATGGACCAGCAGTATTGTTGTACCAATACCGAAACCAGGACTGCCTGATGCCTTTCGTCCCATATCACTAACCAGCTGCCTGTGTAAAACCTTTGAGAGGATGGTTCTTGGCAGACTCTTATATAGAATCAGAGAACACATGTCTCCTAACATAAATGGCTTCACCCATGGTAAAGGTGTACATAATTGCATCACCACATTCCTAACTGTGCATGGTGATGAAAGGCACAGATACACCACATTTCTTGACCTAAAAGCTGCATTTGATATTGCCAATAGGCAACTGATATTGTACGAACTAGCCAAAATGGATATAGGAGGTAGGCTGTTACACTAGATAAGTGGTTACCTAACCAACAGAAGGGCTGCTGCACTGTTTCAGGGTTACAAAAGTGAAGTTAAAGATATGCAACTTGGTACCCCTCAAGGTGGAGTACTTAGCCCCACTTTGTTCAATGTTCTTATGAATGCATTATTAAATTTAATACCAGACAACCCAGCAATATCTCAATCAGCTATGCTGATGATATTCTTATACATACTAAAACTCATCGTGAAATGCAAACCACCCTGAACCATGTATACGCAGCCTGTGAACACCTCGGTCTTATTATCTCCACTGACAAAACTAAGGTGTTCAACAAACAAGCTGGTAACCGCAAACGCGGCCCCGCCAAGTTCAAGATAGGTAACAACACTATTGACTATGTTTCTTCTTTTAAATATCTTAGTGTTTCCGTCCCTTGTACCCTACCTGCCATACAACAGCTAACCCGCCAATGTACTGACAGACTGAGACCTCTTAGAAGTGTAGCCGGGTACAGCCCGCACTATGGTGCTAATATTAGAATTGTTAAAACAATGTACCTAGGCTATATAAGATCTCTGATAGATTACCACGCACCAGCCCTGGTCATTCGTGACGGGAAAGGCGTTGACAAGCTCGAGAAAATGCAAAATAAAGCCCTCAGAATTATCCTGGGATGTCCCATGAGCACTAAAGTACTTAATATGAGGAAAGAACTAGGTATACCCAGTGTTAAAGATAGAATAATTGAAGTCAACCTCATGATAGCCCTGAGGCTTCTGCGTGGTGATCCTGATAACATTGTTTCCTTAAAATTGCTAGAATGTATGAACCATGGGACTACTGAGTCTAAATGGATCCAAACTACAGCTACACATATGAAGATGTTTGGACTAGACCACCTGTACAAAGTTGAGACACAACAGCGCTTCCTGCCACCCTGGCGGACAGTTCCCTTCGATATCACAATACCGACATATCCGCCTAAAAAATTAATTATACAAAGCATTTATCTCCAACACACTGACAAATTGAGAGCTCTTGAACACATACACACTCTACAGACTGATGATAATATCACACAGACCATCTACACTGACGGATCTCTAAACACCGCCTGTGGGAGGGCTGGAAGTGCTATTGTTGTGACTCATCCTGACGGTAATATAATTGAGAAAGGAGTTAGAATTAACAACTGGGCATCCACTCTACAAACTGAATTAGTTACCATATTTGCAGCTATTAAATTCACTGAAACCACTGTTACTGACAGTCTCATCATCACTGACTCTCTATCCTCACTACTTACCCTTGGAACCCTAAACTCAGGTTGTCACGCTCTTGTCTCTGAAGCCAGACACAAATATGCGTGCCTTGTTGACCGGGGTGTCAGGGTCAAACTGTTGTGGATCCCCTCTCACATAGGCCTCATAAAACATGACAGAGTTGATGCCCTCGCCAAACTCGCGTCTAACAAAGACACCGTTGAATACAATTTGGGTCTGTCAAAAAGAACCCTTAAAACTGTAATTAGGAAAGAACTTATAGATGAGTTTGACGCAAGTAGACAAGTGCAAACAGGCACTAGTTCGATCCATAGGTTACCATGATGAGATGTATCAAGTGAAACATGTATATGGAGCAAGTAACAAGATCACTAGATTACAAGATGTTGTAACCGCTAGATTAAGGTTAGGATATAAGTACCTTTGGCATTATGTTCCTCAAGCAGATGTAAACAAAACTAAATGTAAAGTGTGTGGCCATACATATGGCCACACACTTGAACACTACGTCCTCGACTGTGTGAAGATAGAACCTTTTAGGGACAGGTCCAAGCACACTGTGTGTGAAATGGCGCAACACTTCATCTCTAATGGCAAGATAGCCGACATATTAAGATTGTATCCACTTTTTTGCACTTAGTAACTATATCAATTCTCATGTACAGAACCAAATACGCAATGTGCTTGAATACCTCCCACGTAAATGTGTATAATAAAGTGTGAGGCCAGACATACTGCCTCACACACCTGTACTCACGCATTTGTGAATAAGTTACCGTTTATGTATAGAACTAAACAAATAATGTAAATGAAATGCTGTGTAACATTCAGTGCCATAATATCCTGACAACGGGGGTTAATTATTATGACCCTTTGTAAACCCTACTCTGTAATCCTTTTGCGCTACCGCTCACAGGATGAGTGTGGGGTGCACAATAAAGTAGCCGCTGCAAGCAGCAAAATCAATCAGAAAGCACAGTGACTCATATTTACGTCTTGATACGAGTAACCTTTATATTGTTCCACCTTAATTAAGAATCGAAGATAAAATGATACAACTTAGATATATCAACATCATCTCCCCCTCACCTTCCACCCTCCCCTCTCCTCCCCCTATCCCTCTCTCCCGTGCCTCTCCTTTCCCACTCCTACTCCCCACCACCATAAGATATCAATGGTAAACTTTACAGCTACATATTTTATCAAGTCAACACAAAAACCTGTCCGCTTTTACGTCGATTTCCTTCCAAGTGGCATGTGAGTGGTGTTGACGGCCCCCGCGGGATTACTATTTAGGTATTCTGTATCGTGTACCTTAATCTGGGGATTATAGAAGGAGTTTAAATAGTATAGAAAGGGATTTAAGACGTTTAATTTACTCCCCAAAACAAAGAGAACATGTTGTAGGCTCTTCCATCTACAGGTAACGCCAGGTAAGGATATTTTCTAATGGATTATTCATTAGACTCAACTAACTCCGATTCCCTTGAACGATTTTCTTTACCACTATCTTTTGTTTCTATGCCCGTGAAGCGTCGAGGTGCGTGTGTGTGTGTGTGTGTAACCTTTTTCCAGATATGAAGGTGAGATAAGATAATTAAGTGTTGGTCAGGATGCCGTTGTTGCACCCCGCCCTACTAATTCTGACACAATTATTGTTATCAATCTGAATGGTGAAGATTATCTGTACCTCTTTTATTATTCTATCTCATAATAAAAACAATAGTAATAACAATGGTAATAAAGATAATAACAATAGTAATAACAGCATATTGTTACGAGTTGGGGATTTAGAATATAGTTATACGTCTACCCAGATCCCAACAGGTAACAAAAAAAAAAAAAACAAAGACAATCGGACTATAAAAGGGTAGACAAAGGATGAGAGCTTTCGTTGTGTATAATAAAGTGCCATAAATTCCTTAACAAAATATTCAGCTTCCTATAAATTACCCTAAACCATACTTAACCTAAACATTAACAGTATATACATATTAATACAACATAAAAAATTTTGAAGCAAGTGGAAGTGGGGGAGGCAATTCAAGATTACAAATACTTAAGTGAGGAGCTGAGATGGCTGACGAGTAAGGCTGAGTATTGTAGAAGACGGTAGGTAGTCACTGTGCCGTAGGTTTAGAGGATAGGTGATCCTGTGGTCACTTCCCAGAGTGTAGTGCTCTCTCCTCGAATTGGAGCTCACAAAGAAGACTTGGAGGAAGTGACGCAACAACCAGGATATGGAGAAGGGAAACCCCGGAGTGTTAACTAAGACGAGTCATACTCGTGTTTCGTCCCTAGATGGCGTTGCTCGTGGTACTGGGTGGAGGGGTTCGTAACAATATTATCTAAGTGATGAACATAAGAGTACATATAAATGTAGGTCTTTATCATCCTATTAGAATATTTTCGCCAAATCTACACACATTCTGGAGGGGGGGGGAGGGGAGGTGGAGGAGATTTGGTATCACTACATCTAAGAGTCAAGTGAAGTCTATAGCGTTTGGCATCACTGGGCTTTGGAACATGCGTATTGGTACTAGTGTTTCGAGCGAGGAAAATTCGCCTCACTCTAACACTAGACTGTGGGTTAATGTTGGTACCATTATAACAGTTTAGGTTGGTACTACTGTTACAAGGACGTCCTGAGTCAGATGTTGGTAATACTATCTACTGGGGGAGGGGAGGGGAAGGGAGGGGAGGGGAGGGGAGGGGTGGGGAATACTGGCACCCCTGTACACGCGGTTGGCACTAGGGAGAGAGGAAGACTAGCTGGCACTGTTATTTAGATCATTTATCCTGACACCCAACTGACTTTCCTGACACCCTGCTGACGTTCCTGACACCCCGCTGACGTTCCTGACACTCCGATGACGTTTCTGATATTCTGCTGACGTTCTTGATATCCCCGCTGACGTCCCTGACACCCTGCTGACGTTCCCGATATCCTGCTGGCGTTCCTGATATCCAGTTAACAATCCTGACACTCCAATGACGTTCCTGATACTCCACTGACATTCCTGACATCCCGCTGACATTCCTGACACCCCGCTGACATTCCTGACACTCCACTGACGTTTCTGACACCCCGTAAACGGTTCTTAGACTCCACTAACGTTCCTGACACCCCGCTGACGTTCCTAACACCCCGCTGACGTTCCTGACACCCTCCTGACGTTCATACATCTCCCTCGTCCAAATTGCCCGGTCAATAAATCCGAATATGAACTTTGATAAGCATGAAATTAAATCACTATTACCAATAAAAGAGACCAAGAGATAGTGGAGTTAAACCCACCCGTCTGTAAATTCATTGTCTAATTTACATACAACCACAGAACCGATAATTTGGCTTTAGTAGTTCAGAAAAGATTTACTCCTATTTACGCTTCAGCTGGAGATAAGTATTGGTAGTAGATGGTAAGAAAGGCCAAATAACAGTGTAGTTAAGTAGATACATGAATGTTAAGACAGGCGATAAAAGCTTTTGTGTGTACGATTTCATGTTGGTTTACCTATGATCACGGTAAGACCTGGTTAAAGACGCCCCATTATTAAGGCTTCACCCTCCACCCATCTCTCCAATTCTGTCTGTGTTACCTTTCTTAATCGTTTCTCTCTCTCTCTCTCTCTCTCTCTCTCTCTCTCAATCTCTTTCTCTCGATTTCTCTCTCTCTCGCTCTCTCTTTCTCTCTCTGTCCTTGTCTCTCTCTCTCTTTTTGTCTCTCTCTCTTTTTGTCTCTCTCTCTTCTTGCCTCTTTCTCTTCTTGTCTCTCTCTTCTTGTCTCTCTATCTTATTGTCTCTCTCTTTTCCTCTTCCTGTCTCTCAATTTCGCTCTCTCTCTCTCTCTCTCTCTCTCTCTCTCTCTCTCTCTCTCTCTCTCTCTCTCTCTCTCTCTCTCTCTCTCTCTCTCTCTCTCTCTCTCTCTCTCTCTCTCTCTGCATAACTCTTACTGTTTTATTTACTATTAACTTTACATCGACTTTTTTTTCTTTCTTTCCTCATATTTTTCCTCTTCTCAACCACCTTTTTCTTCCCTTACCTATAACTCAACGTCTATAATAATTTCTGTATAATATATTCCAACCCTCCGTCGTCTCATATATCGACCCATTATAGAACCCTGATATATGCAGTCTTAAATATGGTTTGTTTTCATTCTTTTTTTAGAAATTAATCGGCGTCTTATCTCTCCTTTGGAAAGCTATAATCTGCTATAATTTCTACTGTCAGGTACTCATATTCTTTAACTTTTAAAATCTTTCTCAGTATTACTCGCATTTACAATACTATAACCTAACCTCACTATCGCATTAACAGCACCATAACCTCCATGACAACTCCCTTAACAGCACCATAACCTCCCTCACTTTTCACATTAACAGCACTATAACCTCCCTGACAACTCGCTTAACAGCACCATAACCTCCCTCAGTACCCGCATTAACAGCACCATAACTTCCCTCAGTACCCGCATTAATAGCACCATAACCTCCCTCAGTACCCGCATTAACAGCACCATAACCTCCCTCACTTCTCACATTAAAAGCACCATAACCTCCCTCACTACTCACATTAACAGCACTATAACCTCCCTGACAACTCGCATTAACAGCACCATAACCTCCTTCACTACTCGCATTAACAGCACCATAACCTCCATCACTACTCGCATTAACAGCACCATAACCTCCTTCATTACTCACATTAAGAGCACCATAACCTCCCTCACTACTCACATTAACAGCACCATAACTTCCCTCATTTCTCGCATTAACAGCACCATAACCTTCCTGACAACTCGCTTAACAGCACCATAACCTCCCTCACAACTCGCTTAACAGCACCATAACCTCCTTCAGTACTCGCATTAACAGCACCATAACCTCCCTGACTACTCGCATTAACAGCACCATAACCTCCTGACTACTTGCATTAACAGCACCATAACCTCCTTTACAACTCGCATTAACAGCACCATAACCTTTCTCACTACTCGCATTAACAGCACCATAACCTCCCTGACTGCTTGCATTAACAGCACCATAACCTCCTTTACTACTCGCATTAACAGCACCATAACCTCCTTTACTACTCGCATTAACAGCACCATAACCTCCCTGACTACTCGCATTAACAGCACCATAACCTCCCTGGCTACTCGCATTAACAGCACCATAACCTCACTGGCTACTTGCATTAACAGCACCATAACCTCCTTTACTACTCGCATTAACAGCACCATAACCTCCCTGACTACTCGCATTAACAGCACCATAACCTCCCTGACTACTCGCATTAACAGCACCATAACCTCCCTGACTACTCGCGTGCTGCTTTACCGCCTCCTGACTACTCGCATTAACAGCACCATAACCTCCCTGACTACTCGCGTGCTGTACCTAACCTCTGACTACTCGCATTAACAGCACCATAACCTCCCCTGACTACTCGCATTAACAGCACCATAACCTCCCTCACTACTCGCATTAACAGCACCATAACCTCCCTGACTACTTGCATTAACAGCACCATAATCTCCTTTACTACTCGCATTAACAGCGCCATAACCTCCCTGACTACTTGCATTAACAGCACCATAATCTCCTTTACTACTCGCATTAACAGCACCATAACCTCCCTGACTACTCGCATTAACAGCACCATAACCTCCCTGACTACTTGCATTTACAGCACCATAACCTCCTTTACTACTCGCATTAACAGCACCATAACCTCCCTCACTACTCGCATTAACAGCACCATAATCTAACCTATCCTATCCTAACCTAACCTAACCTAACCAGACCTAACCTACTCACATTAACAGCATCAATTGAACTCTTAGATGTTAAATTCCCATATAACATTAGTACATTAACATTATAACGTCCTCTCCTTCATTAATCTCTCTACCTGGTAATGCCTGGTCTCCCTCCCCATTAGAACTCTTACTCTTGCTAATTATTTATCCAGTGTTGTTTTTGGGAAAGGGATAAATTAATCTAATCCAGAATATTAATAATCCATTTTTTCAGGGATTTTTTTAACTATATTCTTAGCTTAAAATCTTCACATAAATATCCTGACTCGAATGAATCGATTAATTTCGGTATTTTGTTTCTTATTTTTAGAACCACATAATCCCAATGAAACACAAAAGAAATTCAATATCGGTCACTCATTGGATTCTTATCATCTACCATAATAGTCTCGCCATTGACTCTTGTAACTCAGCTGTAGTCTTCCTAGCAATAAATCATAGACTACAGTTAGACTCCTTCATTAATTTACCATTAATAAAAAGAAATTCTGACAATTAACTTTCTAAACCCTTATAGGCAACACTCTTGAAGTCTTGACACCATTACTCCTGATACACGACCATCATCCCTACTGGAAGTTCTCTCCCACTTTCTGATGGCTTATCATAGCCTCTCCTGAAGACCTGGTCAGTAGCAGGTCCAGGTCCTATACCTGATACTGGAAATTTCTACACTTGACACTCATGGTTTCTTACCATCTATTTTATGTAGTTTTGTCTTATATCATCCTGAAAATAAACCATTAACATTTCTGGAGCCTTTCCTACGCCTTCTTTAACCTTCATATCAACCCTGTGAGAATGTTATAATGGTCTTCTCTGAAACCTAAACTTACTCTACTGGACCATCGATCTTCCTAAAATCCTGACACTCTACCATCGATCTTCCTAAAATCCTGACACTCTACCATCGATCTTCCTAAAATCCTGACACTCTACCATCGATCTTCCTAAAATCCTAACACTCTACCATCGATCTTCCTGGAACCTTATTTTCTACCTTACTGGATCGTCCAGTATAAAGTATTTTGGTGTCATATGTTGTTCCGAGTGTCTCTCTATCATGGAAACTTTTGAGGTAATATAGTCGCTCCCATTTTCGCGGCGAGCATCATATACAGTTATTTGAGTGTGTCCACCCAGAGGCTCACTGGATCAACCAGCTGAGTCCTGCCACTGACCTCTCATATGACGTACCAGACTAGTCCATCCTTCGCCATCAGTTCAACTTGAGTCTTGTCACTGGCCCTTTTATAACTTGTCGTTGGCCCTCAAGAGGCCCACTAGTTCATTCTGCCTTGTCACCTACCCACTGGGCTCCTGTCAACGACCACCCTGATACCTCCAGCAAACCTCCCCATCTCTCCCCCTTGTCCCTCTCCCCGTCTCACCCTGCCAAAGTCCTCCCTGGCACCCTGCCACGGCACCCGGGGTGATCTAGATGGATGAATTAGCATGAGGAGGCGACCGCTATATATATAACCTACTTTAAATGCAAGTCGTCCGTTTAATTGGAGTTGTGGCTGTGCACCCACACGGAGAGTAGAAACGGGGCGAGCTGACGGTCCGGAGCACGACGTGAGAGACTTTTAAACCAGTCGGTCCTTCTTTTACCTCTGTCTGTCTGTCTGTCTGTCTGTCTGAATCACCTCCTTCATAAATATTCTTCCCCTCTCTTGTGCTTACTATTTGTTTGTGTGTGTGTGTGTGTGTGTGTGTGTGTGTGTAATCCATTTATAGTATTTTAAGATCTGAGTTTACCACGTATCCACTTGAACCGATATAACGAAAGATGTTTATTTGTTATACATATTATCAAGGGCATATATTTGCTTTACCTACCTGTCTGAATATATACAGTTCTTTGATACAATTGCTCCCCTCCTTTGCATCTTAATTTCGATTATCTAGTTTCCTTGTTTGTCCGGTTACGCATTCGCCAGTAAGTCCTGTCACTCTGCATCTTTCTCTTGTCTTATTCTAGTGTGTAATTTGTTCATTAGCTTGGCTTTATTGACTTGTACATTGAGCTAAAAGCATTTTCTCGAGCAAGTCTCTCCGGGGTGACGTGTGAGTGCATGGATATATATATATATATATATATATATATATATATATATATATATATATATATATATATATATATATATATATATATATATATATATATATATATATATATATATATATATATATATATTTTATATATATATATTTACTTCAAATACATCTTTCAGTGCCTTCAAGTTCATTATAATTTCTTCTTATAGTTTATAATCATAGTTATAATCCTAAAGTTATTTATAGTCATTTTCTCCTCTTATAAATTGAGTTATAAAAATGTTCACCATTATACACTTAGAGGGAGACACTTACATCTTCATTATATGTCGTTCTTGTACTGAACAATGTTATATTTATTCACTTCGGTAGATAACCTTACCATTCAAACACACTTAAATGCTCCTTTCTCACGGTCTACAGGACACACACACACACACTACTACAACCACCTCGCACTCTAACACACACACACACACACACACACACACTTCCATCTCATTTCAACACACACTCTACTAAACATCTTTCTCACTCCAACACAGACTTTGTCACATCTCCCTCTTACAGCAACACACACTCTACCACACTTGCCTCTCACTACAACAAACTTTTTTTACAACATTCAGTCCACCACACACGTTCTTACCCTCTCACTCCAGCACACACACTACTATACATGACTCTTACTTCAACACACACACACACACACACACAAATTCCAACCATTTTCGTTCTCTGTTGCCACGCACTCTACCTCCCCTCCCCCCCACCCACCCTCGCGCCCCGGTGATACGAGGTCACCGGGCAATGATAGTAATCATAATAACACCACAATTCCTCACGACGCCGACTCGATAAGTCAATTACCCGGCGGGAGGCACAACACGCGTGGACTCCGGGCGAAGGGGGGAGCTGAAGACACACAGACGAGAGAGACCACCAACGAGGAGGAACTTACCCCTCTACCCCTTCCCTCACTCCTCATTAAACTCAACAAGTATAAAGACGACTCCTACAGATGGTAAATACTCCTTGATGTTATCCAGTAGGAGGGTATTTCTCTAACAGTCCCTTCAACAAGACGGCCTTCTACAGGAGCTTCATGAGAAGGACGAGTACATCATAAGGGACTTTTCGTCGCTGTTGTTTCCTCCTGCTGTAGTCTTGAAGAAGGATGGATTTCGTGCTTCGTAAGATAGAGTTTCGAGGTCTCGACCGATTGGAGAGTTTAGTCGATGACACTGGCGATTATGTCAGAGAGTGGCCCTGGTGGTGGTTGTGACGAGTGTACCTGATGGTGATGACAGGTCGAGGAAGCCGTGTGTCTACCTGCAGTTGTGGTGTAGATGGTGATGATGACAGCCTATAGACAGGAGATGTCGATAGGTGAAGGAGTTAACGGACAGAACTTTTGACAGGTGGAGACGTGTGGAGACGGTGATGTTGACAGGTGAAGACGTGTGTACATTGCAGTGTTGACAGGTGAAGGAAACTGTATACCTGGGGCTAAGGACGTCTCATGATAGTGTTGATGACAGGTGTGTAGACGGCACTGACGTCAGAGGAAGGCAGGTGTGTACGGGAGTGTGACGAAAGGTAATACAGGTATCAAAATCAGGATTCATATACATGTGATGGTAAAACTGCGTGGAGACAGGTGCGTCTAACTGACAGTAGTGACAGATCATATAACTAAGTGAAAATAAACAGCTAAACGGTGACGGTATATTTATAATTATAGAAAGACTGTAATCTCTCTCTCTCTCTCTCTCTCTCTCTCTCCATACACACACTATAGCAGCCATGAAAAGCAAATTATGTTATAGAGAAAATGTGAACTTCTTTAAGTTACTGAGTGATTATTTAAGTAATGTGTAATATAAATGCGCTGGTCTTTCACGCCGATTTACAAAGGTGATTCATTTTAATTAAAGTATCGGAAGGTTTAGGTGAGTTTTTTACAGGTGTGGAGAAGTGTTGTGAGCAAATGATGATTAATACAGGCAGTTCCCCCCCCCCCCGGTGTTGTGATGAAGTCTCTCTCTCTCTCTCTCTCTCTCTCTATCGTGTTGACGTGCTAAAGCTGGTAAGAGTGACAGATAATAGTACAGACACTCAGCAGCTTCCAACCCTGTAATCTATCTTTGCAAACACTGCCTAAAATTTCACACTGATCCACCCAATGTGAAGTAGATGATTGATGTGTGTGTGTGTGTGTGTTTTGTGTGTGGTTATTTGTACGTGTTTGTTTGTGTGTCTATGTGTGTGTGTGTATGTTTCTACTTCCCTATCTTTGCTTTATAATCTATATAAATGTGCTGTACTTCAATGTGTATAAGTTTGTGCGTTTCTATATGTAAATTTATATATGTGTGTTTATATAGTTCATTTATATATACAACTATATTATTTCTTGTAAATAAACATCGGAAGCAATTAAAACATCCATCCATTCAATCTATCAATTTATTCAACTAATTATTTGTTCAATCATCATTCTGTTTATTTATTTATCTATTTGTCAATCAACCAATCTACTGTGTCTATCTGTCTATTCATCAATCCAGTCTATATCTGTCTGTGTCTGTCTGTCTGTCTGTCTGGCTGGCTGGTTATCAATCTGTCAAAATGCATATCCCTTCAATTCATCAATCAATCAATCATTCGGCCTTCCTATCATACCCATCAATCATGCCCTGATCCGCGTGTGTTTTGAGAGGAAAGGAAGGGGTGAGAGGGAGAGGAGGAAGGGGTGAGAGGAAGAGGAGAGGGTGAGAGGGAGAGAAAGAGGTGAGAGGGAGAGTAAGAGGTGAGAGGGAGAGTAAGGGGTGAGAGGGAGAGGAGGAAGGGGTGAGAGGAAGAGGAGAGGGTGAGAGGGAGAGAAAGAGGTGAGAGGGAGAGAAAGAGGTGAGAGGGAGAGTAAGGGGTGAGAGGGAGAGAGAGGGAAGGGTGAGAGGAAGGGAGAGGTGAGAGGGAGAGAAAGAAATGAGAGGAGAGAAAGAGGTGAGAGGAAGTGGGGGTGAGAGGGAGAGGAAGAATTGAGAGAGGAAGGGTGAGAGGGAGGGAGGAGGGTGGGTGAGGAGGAGAGGGAGGTGGATGGAGAGGGAAGAGGAGGTGGGTGAAAGGGAGATGAGGTGGGTGAGAGGGAGAGGAGGTGGGTGAGAGGGAGAGGAGGTGGTGAGAGGGAGAGGAGGGAGTGAAAGGAAGAGCAGGGGTGAGAGGGAGAGGAAGGAGGAGGTGGGTGAGAGGGAGAGGAAGGGATGAGAGGGAGAGGAAGGGGTGAGAGGGAGAGGAAGAAGTGAGAGGGAGAGCGAGGAGGAGGTGGGTGAGAGGGAGAGGAGGTGGTTGAGAAGGAGAGGAGAGGAACGATAGAGGATAAGATGAAAGGAGAGGAAGAGAGAGGGTAAAAACAGAGAAAGAATGCGAGGAAGAGAGAAGGGTAAGGAAGTAAGATGAAGGAGTGAGGAAAAAGGGAAAGGAGAAATTGAAGGAAAGAATGAAGCCCCCTTCATGGGAGGGGAAATAATAACTCACCTGACCAACTCGTCAAAGCTCACCTGTACCTGAAAATAACTTGATAATTTCCAGGTAATATCAAATTATTTTGTGTTTCAGTAAATATATTGTAAATTTGTTAATATTTATATATGTTCTGTGTATTTATCTAACACTTTGTATAATTTTGTATGTATCTATCAAACTTTTTACGTTATCTTCAGATCAACTCCTGGGGGAGGGGGATGGGGGAGGGGGA
>NW_024743340.1:0-11912 GCF_018991925.1 Homarus americanus | reverse complement strand
TTGTAGGAGCACAGCCCCAACTCCGACACCACTAGCGTCAATTGCAGATGGAAGGGCAAAGTGTAGTCAGAGGGGTGGACTACAGGCTTGGAGGCAAGGAAGGCTTTGAGGCGGTGGAAAGACTGGTCACACCTCTGGTTCCAGATGTAAGGGACCGCAGAACTGGTAAGGTCTGTGAGGGGTCCGGCCACGCTGGAGAAGTTACTGCAGAACCGACGGTAGTAGCCGCACATCCCCAGGAAGCGCATGAGTTCCTTCCTCGTCCTTGGAGTGGGGAAGGACAAGATGGCTTTAACGTTTGCGTCCTTGGGTCTCACCATACCATGCCCAACGATATGTCCCAGGTAAGTCACTGAGGCCCGGCCAAAAGCAGATTTAGCCAGGTTTATGGTGAATCCAGTCTCTTGCAGTCGTGCGAACAGTATCTCCAAATGCACCAGATGTTCGTCCCAGCCGTCCGACACCACCACCAGGTCATCCAGGTAGGCGAACGTCCCATCTAGGTCCTGAATCAGGTAATTGATTGCCCTCTGGAATGTGGCTGGAGCATTAGAAAAGCCAAACGCCATAACCAAATATTAAAAAAGACCAAATGAGTTATAAATGCTGAGATTATTTTAGCCCTATCAGTGAGTCCCACTTGATAATATCCTTTCAACGTGTCCACCGTAGTAATAAATTTTGCACAGCCTATGCTGTCTATTATATCTTCAATCAAAGGTACAGGGTAGGAGTCTGAGACAGTGACCTGGTTCACTTTACGATAATCGGCACAGAAACGAAAAGTGCTATCGGGTTTTGGAATGAGAAGGCAAGGTGAAGCCCAGGGGGAGGTACTAGGCTCAGCTAAGTTATGTTTTAACAAAAAATCTACCTCCTTTTTCATAATCTCTCTTTTTGTGGATTAAGTCGATATGCTGATTGCCTAATGGGTTGTACATCATCTGAGATTAGCTTAATATCATGTTTAAGTATATTGCAAAACCCTGGGAGGTCTGACGTGACTTTAGGAAATGTTGATAATAACTTAGTGAGATCTTTTGCTTGAGATGGATTCAGAACAGAAAAATACTCATCCAAGTTGTTGAGTATGTGACTGTTAGCAGGGTTTTCTTTAGGTAGAGGGAAGTCTAAATTCTCCAATAGGTCCATGTCATCTGTCTCCGGCTCCGGCCCTGACAAAACCGTATGCAATACAGGTTGGCTTATAGCCTCTGGGATGTCTTCCTCTGACTGCCTGGAATGGTAAAGTTTCATGAGATTAATGTGAACAAGTTGTGAATCTTTTCTGCTATCAGGAGTATGGACTATATAGTTGAGGGGAGATAGTTTATTAGCAACTATATAGGGACCAGTAAACTTGCTTTTTGGGGGAGAGCTCGAATGGGTAGAAAGAGTAACACTTTGTCACCTGGAGAAAATGATCTTTAACTAATTTAGGTTGGGACTTCACCATTTTTCTGATTTTTTTAAGTTTGACTGAGCAATGGTTCGGACTTCAGTTAATTTGTCCCGTAAAGTGTCAATGTATTGGGAAACTGTTGCGGGCTTACTAGATGGAGTGTCAAACCACTGCTCCTTTACTATTTTAAGGGGTCCCCTAATTTGTCTCCCATATAGTAACTCGAACGGGGAGAAACCCAATGACTCCTGGGGACATTCCCTGATGGCAAAGAGTAACAAGTCTATGCTTTCATCCCATTCCTTTTGGTGTTCTATACAGTATTTTTTGAGCATTGATTTGAAAGTTTGATGGAACCGTTCCAAGCAACCTTGGGATTGTGGGTGGTAAGCCGAAGATGTACAATGGTCCACACTGAGGTCTTTCATCACCTGTTTGAAAAGATTGCTCGTAAAATTGGTGCCCTGATCGGATTGGATCTCTTTAGGAATGCCCACTGAAGTGAAAAGGTGCAAAAGATGTTTGATTACGTTTTTTGAAGTGATGCTTTTAAGGGGAAAAGCCTCAGGATAACGTGTACTGGTATCCATAACTGTGAGCAGGAATTGATTTCCCTTCTTAGTCTTTGGTAACGGGCCCACACAATCCACAACAATCTTTTCAAATGGTGTAGAAAATACTGGGATGGGCTTAATGGGAGCTGCTGGTATACTTTCATTTGGTTTTCCTACCATTTGACAAATATGACAAGATTTTAGGTATTTTGACACATCCTTCCTAAGTCCAGGCCAATAATAGTGTTGGAGGAGCTTTTTATATGTTTTCAGGATTCCCAAATGTCCTGAAATACCATCATGGGCAAGGGCAATTAATGCTGGTCTGACTGAGGTGGGAATTACCACTTGATGTATTTCAGACCACGTGTCTAGATGGGCAAGCTCAGGGGGCCTATAGGCCCTCATCAAACCCCCTTCATGATAATAAAAACACGGAAGGGTGTTAAAATCTTTACCTCAACTGCTGCATGATGAAGTTTAATAAAGATGGATCAGATTGTTGGGCTTTAACGAGCTCATCCTTACTAATTGTCTTATTGCAAGGACCTTCAGGGTAGGAAATATTAGAGGTGGTTTTGATGAAGAGGGCCCATTTCATTAATTCCCTGTGACCGGGTGACAGCACAAGATGGGAAAAGATGAGGAATAGCTTTTTATGTCAGTGGTGGGAGTTGACAGGTAAGGGAATGACTTGTCTTTTATGTTAGGGAACCACTAGACTCTACCAAGCCACAATTCAATAAAATGAATGTCAAAGACACAGTATTGGGTCTTTTCCTATATGCTTTGCACTTCCCCAGTAATCAAGGACATTGGAGGTGTACTTTAGCTAAAGGATAGGAAGAATGGGATGAGAGATCCGAAATTAGAACACTCTCATTAGTAAATGCGGTAGATATATCAGGAATGACGTTAAACAGGAGGATAGATTGTGCTGCGCCCATATCACGTAGTATACGAATAGGGAAAGAACGAGACCCCTCTATGATTGAAATTTTTCCCTCATAGGTGAATGAAGAGAAGAGATCCTGATGGGGCCTTTCCACATTGGTGTTTGCTATTGGTTTGGATTTGGGATCCAGGGAACTACTTTTTAGCAGTTCGACACTTTTGGTGTTTACAAGACTGGATCGTATGGCCTGGGTTTTACAGTAAGAACAATAAAACTTGGTTGCATCAGGGGGGGTAGGTGTGGGACCTTTCGACCTACCACTCACGTCCCCAAGGTTATCATCAGAGGAGGACCTAACATGTCGGAAAGTACCACGTTCTCTACTGCCCAGTGACTCCACCAAATGTAAAAGCGCGCAATGATCAGCCAGCTCAGCAGCACGCCTAAATTAACCTCTCCACGCCCTCCACATGCTTCAGTTACGTGAATGGCATCTGCTTCCTTCCACCTCCAGGACTACCAAGTTTAACAAATCCTGAAATGTGGAGGTCTCTGTAGCCTCTAACCACTTCTTAAAAAACCTAAGCTTTTCTTGAGCAAACTCAACAAAGGTGTGTGAAAATGGTATGGTTAGTTTACGAAACTTTTGCCGGTATCCATCTGGCGTGATAGCATAAGAGGTGAGGATATTCTTTTTTACGTTATCATAGTCATCAGTCTGGTCTAAACAGTTATATACTCTACGAGCCTTACCACATAATTTAGGAACTAACACCGACACCCACTGGTCCTCAGGCCACTCATTCTTCCCGGCTATTTTCTCAAAAGTCCTAAATGACCTGTCCATATCGGATTCATCAAACCCGGGAACAAGGGAAGAAGCAGTAGCAGGGTTAAAAGCAGCTAGTTTCTCTCTTAATGCCACTTCTTTTGATCTAAACTCCGATGTTAAGGTGACTTCTATCTCTCTTACCTGTAGTTCTTTCAGTCTAACCTCCTGCTCCAACTTGGCCCGTTCCATCATTTCCTCATGCTCCAACTTATGCTCCAACTTGGCCTGTTCCAACTTGGCCTGTTCCAACTTTTCTTCATGCTGCAACTTGGCCTGTTCCGACCTTTCTTCAGGCTCCAACTTGGCCTGCTGCTCCAACTTGGCCTGTTCCAACTCGAGTTCTTTCATTTTGATTTGGAACTCGAACCTAGCTCGTTCTAGTTCTAAGGCGTCTATTCGTTGTGTTTTTTCTTGAGGGCTAGCCAGACCTGAAGCAACTTCTGAGTGAGGAGGGGTGGTGGATAGTGGTTGAAGTTTCTTGGACATGGGCGTTAATCTGTCAACAGCGGATTCTTTTAAAACTTCATGTTGAACCAGCACTTCAATCACATGATTTTTTAACATTTCCTTAGTCAGTTGCTGTGAAAATGGGATATTATAATAGTTGGCTATTTCTTTCCATTCTTTCTTCAGGATATTAACACGTAATTTAGCTACGGAAGGATTTTCAATAAAATCCTGGAGATCAAAACCTGAGGTGGCCATTGTTAAGAAAAATAGGATAAATTAACTAATGGTCAAAGATAAGATAAGTGGATAACCCTAGAAAATATCACGGCAGTGGATAACCAGAAAGTCCCGAAAACTAACCAAGTTATACCTAGGGAAATTACACTTATGATTATTGTTCTTCTGAGAAGATCCTTAGATAAGGATAAGAGACTTGAAAGAGGTAGGGCGTATTACGGCATAAATATAAAGATCCGGATTAACAACCCTGATATACTTGAAAGAGGTAGGGCGTATTACGGCATTAATATAAAGATCCGGATTAACAACCCTGATAAATGGTATGATTGACCCTGAATGAGATAATGAGAAGAACAATAATTGAGGCTTTATAATTATGGGGTCCTGGTAGAGCGTGGCGTCCCAAGATATCACTTCACCGTAAACTAGTGACTATGGAACAACCTACTCTGGAGTGAGGGTACGGCATTAAACAGATCCGGATTCTTCCCAACACTCGATAAGACTTACTACACAACTGCCACGTGTAATAACAGGTAAGCCTTATGACACTTGGAACCTAATATCCTACGTCTGTCACTCTTACTATACGATAATACCAATATATGCACACACATATGAAGGAAACTTTAAACTACCGTAAAGCAATTGTGAACAGAAGTGACTGGGAGGAATAATTAACACTGAGTAACAAGGGAGGAAGGAATATGGTACTTAAGGTCGTATCCTGTCACGGTCGCCATTTGTTACGAGTTGGGGATTTAGAATATAGTTATACGTCTACCCAGATCCCAACAGGTAACAACAATAAAAAAAAACAAAGACAATCGGACTATAAAAGGGTAGACAAAGGATGCGAGTTTTCGTTGTATATAATAGAGTACCATAAATCCCTTAACAAAATATTCAGCTTATAAATTACCCTTAACCAAACTTAACCTAAACATTAACAGTATATACATATTAATAAACATAAAACAATCTTGAAGCAAGTGGACGTGGGGGAGTTAATACAAGATAACAGTACTTAAGTGAGGAGCTGAGATGGCTGACGAGTAAGGCTGAGTATTGTAGAAGACGGTAGGTAGTCACTGCACGTAGGTTTAGAGGATAGATGATCCTGTGGTCACTTCCCAGAGCCAAGTCCCTCTCCTCGAATTGGAGCTGACAAAGAAGACTTTGAGGAGGTGACGCAACCCAGGATATGGAGAAGGGAAACCTCGGAGTGGTAACTAAGACGAGTCATACACGTGTCTCGTCCCTAGATGGCGTTGCTCGTGGTGGTGGGTAGGTAGATCAGGACAATAGATGGCGTGGTTCGTAGTGCGGGGTGGAGGGGTTCGTAACACTAGTGAATCATCACCCCGGGTATCACAATAGTGTATCATCACCCCGAATTTCACACTAGTGAATCATTACCCTGGGTGTTAGTAGTGAATCATCACCCAGGGTGTCACTAGTGAATCATCACCCCGGGTTTCACACAGGTGAATCATTACCTCGTGTGTCACACTAGTGAATCATTACCCTGGGTGCCACACTAGTGAATCATCACCCCCGGTGTCACACAAGTTAGGCATCACCCCGGGTGAGGCGTCACCCCGGGTATCACACGAGTGAATCATCACCCCGGGTGTCACACTAGTGAGGCGTCACCCAGAGTGTCACACTAGTGAATCATCACCCCCGGTGTCACACTAGTGAGTCATCACCACCAGGTGACACACTAGTGAGGCATCACCCCGTGTGTCACACTAGTGAATCATCACCCCCGGGTGTCACAATAGTGAATCATCACCCCGGGTGAGGCGTCGCCCCGGGTATCCCACTAGTGAATCATCACCACGGGTGTCACACTACTGAGGTGCCACCCAAGGTGTCACACTAGTGAGGTGTCACCCAGTGTGTCACACTAGTGATAAGTCACCCGAGTGTCACACTAGTGAGACAACACCCCTGGTGTCACACTTGTGTGGCATCGCCACAGGTGTCACAATAATGCTGAGTCACCCGCGTGCCGCACTAGTGAGGCATCACCCCCGGGTGTCACACTAGTAAGGCATCACCCCTCGGTGTCACACTAGCGAGACATCACCCTTGGGTGTCACACTAGTATAGCATTACCCCCACGTGTCACACTAGTGATGCATCACCCCAGGTGTTACACTAGTGAGGCATCACCCCCAGGTGTCACACTTGAAGCATCACCCCAGGTGTCATACTAGTGTGGCATCACCCCCGGACGTCACACTAGTTAGGCATCACCCCCAAGTATCACACTATTGAGGCATCACCCCCGGGTGTCAAACTAGTGTAGCATCACCCCCCGGGTTGTCACACTACTGGTGCATCACCCCGGGTGTCACACAAGTGAGGCTTCACCCCCATGTGTCACTCTAGTGAGGCATCACCCTAGGTGTCACACTAGTGTGGCATCATCCCCGGACGTCACACTAGTGAGGCATCACGATAGGTGTCACACTAGTGTGGCATCACCCCCAGACGTCACACTAGTGAGGCATCATCCCAGGTGTCACACTAGTGAGGCTTCATCCCAGGTGTCACTCTAGTGAGGCATCACCCCCATGTGTCACTAGTGAAGCTTCACCCCCAGGTGTCACACTAGAGTGGCATCACCCCCAAGTATCACACTAGTGAGGCATCATCCCAGGTGTCACACTAGTGAGGCATCATCCCAGGTGTCACACCAGTGTTGCATCACCCCCGGACGTCACACTAGTGAGGCATCATCCCTGGACGCCACACTATTGAGGCATCACCTCAGGTGTCACACTAGTGTGGCATCACACCCAGGTGTCATACTAGTGAGGCATCACCCCACGTGTCACACTAGTGTGGCATCACCCTGGGTGTCACACCAACAAGGCGTCATCTCGAGGCCGTCACATTAATTAAACATCGCCTCTCGGCGTCACAGTAGAAAGACGTCCCTTCCAGACGTCACTTCTGGGCGTCACACTAGTAACTCGTTACACCTAACCGTAACTAATCTTATAATCATTACTCTGGAATCACACTCATATCTGCCTTATTTTCTCTCCTCTCTAATAAACAAATACATTCCAATATTTCCCGGCAACATTACGACTTAATTATTTTTAGAGGCATTATTACCTTTAATTAAACTCACGGCAATAGATTATTTAATTAATAATTGGTAGCTACATAAGGGTTACTATCCACTGTCAAAATTAATTACAGTGCTCAGTATTGGTAATTAGTAGGCGAGGTATTTTATTAGTGTTCGTCTCGTGCACCAACATTTTATCACCGGAGCTCACCAAGTTTACTGAGAAAAATGTTCATTATCTAAATTAGTACACCAAACTGTCTCTTTGGGGAGGCGTTGGTGGTGGGACAGATGTGTCTGTCTGTCAGTGTGTCTGTCTGTCGGTGTATCTGTCTGTTTGATGGTATGTCAGTGTGTGTGCCTGTCGCTGTATCTGTGTGTTGGTGTGTCTGTCGGTGTTGTGTGTGTGTGTGTGTGTGTGTGTGTGTGTGTGTGTGTGTGTGTGTGTGTGTGTGTGTGTGTGTGTGTGTGTGTGTGTGTGTGTGGTGTGTGTGTGTGAAATGCAAACAGTTCACTCATTCGACGGTAACTCACTAATTAAAGATGAAGATGGCATCTGTCAGTGCTTGAAAGAGCACTACCGTTCGCTGCTCAACCGAAACAGCGATGCGGATGTCCTGACTACCCAGCAGGTTATTAAGCACCCAGAGCTGACCCACCTCAGCTATCCTCCATCCCTGGATTAGGTAACTACTGCCATCAAGCAGATGAAATATAAGAAGGCCACTGGAGGCTGATGGAATCCCAGCAGTGGTGTATAAGCAGAGAACCTCTGCTTACCAGCCGTCTCCACTCACTCATAGAGAATATATTGGAGGCGAGGGCCTTGATCGTCAATATTTATAAGAACAAGGGTGACAGGTCAGACGGTAGCAACTACAGTGGGATCTCACTGTCAGTAGATGGTACGATTATCGCCCAGTCCTCCTAAACAGACTACTTCCTGAGGTGGAAAGCTTCCTCCCAGAATATCAATTTGCCCTTGACCATCACAAGACACCACCTGACATGATATTTGCTTCCCGCCAGATACAGGAAAAATGCAGAGAACAGCATCGTGACTTGTACATAACTTTCATTGAGGTTACTGAAGGTTCCAAGTGTTCCCTGAAGAAGGCAGTGATGGGTAGGGAAACACCGGGTAACACTGAAGTCCATTTATTAACGGATAGGAGAAATACAAGTAGTGACTAGCGTGTGCCATGCACGGCCCACAGAGTCAGACTGAGACTGCCTTGCCATATGGCAGCCTCGGGGCAATGTTGCCACATAACACGTGCAGTGTTGCCACGTAATTACATATATAAATGCTACTCGGCATTGTAGCATATATACATAACCTACAGTTACTAAAGCCCTCAGTCGTTTTGGCTGCCCACGAAAATTGATTGCCATTGTGAGGGCAACATCACGATGCCATTTAATGGCATTGTACTGCACCTTGGCACCCAATCTGAGTTCTTTCCCATTCAAACGGGGGTAAAACATGTGTACTGGCACCAACTCTTTTTTTTAATTTTTTTGACTGCCTTCCTTACTCGTGCCAGTGCCAGCTTAGCCAACCGGGTGGACCAGCACTGAATGAAGGAACTTTTCAATTAAAGACGATTCAGGTTGGAACAAAAGAGTCGACAACTTCCATAACTGAACTTCAATATGCAGACGAACTAATACTCGTCTCTCACACTGAACGCGACCTAGTGGAGATCCTGAACACCTACTCAGATGTGTATGCACACTTCGGCCGTGAGGTGAATGCATGTAGGACACACATTCTCTTTCAGCCTGTTCCTGGTTCAACCACACCTCCACTATCCATCCAACTTAATGGTACTACCCTCTCTAATGTTACCCATTCCCAGTACCTTGTCTCTCACCTGTCCACCACCGCGGACATCAATGAAGAGATTCAACATCGGATCGGATGTGCAAGACATGGGTCAAATACAGGAGGCACCTCATGGCACTTGAAAACGTTCATCAACTTAGTCTGCATTCCATCCTCCGAGTTCGCTGGGAAGTCAAGAGAACAAATGCCAGTATTATCGTTGACACCAACTGTAGGACCATCGAGGGTATCATTATCCATGAACAACTGTGTTGGACTGGACATGTTACCCGAATGGACAGTGGACTGCCAAAGCAACTACTTTACAATCATCTAACGAATGGTAAATGTAATGCTGGCGGGCAACTGAAAAGGTATAATGATAGTTTTTAGACATACCAGAAAAGGTGCCAAATCGACCCCCCAGCTCGGAGACGATCACTCCACACCGTAAAGCTTGGAGGAGCACCACACGAGAAGGCGTCAATATTTTCAAGTTAACCTGACTGCATACCGAAGCAGACAAAGGCCAATGCCAGAAAGAAACTGCCGCCGCCCCTCCTGCACAAGTTATAGCCCTCCACATGTGCGGCATCTGTGGAGGGCCTTGCCGATCCTCTACTGGTCTTTCAAGTCACCTCAAGATCTCACCAACGAATGTGACATCCATAATAACTCATATCATTGTATCAAAGCTGGACCATCGTCATTCTCGATTCTGAGTGACAGCAAAATAGTAGTAGTAGTAGTAGTAGTGTGGTGAGTGGTAAGGGAAGTAGTATGGTGGGTCGTGAGGGAAGTAGTGGGGTGGGTCGGTGAGGGAGGTGGTGTGGTGTGTGGTGAGGTAGGTAGGTGAGGAAGGTGGTGTGGTCGGTGGTGAGATAGGTAGGTGAGGTAGTCAGTGGGCTCCAGATGGACGGCACATAGGCCGACTGGCATGTGGACACATCCTGGTGCCTACCAAACTGCTGCTTTGCAGATTAACCTTGGTAGGTATAAGGCTACGGGGTCAAAAGTCTACCGAAAAATCTGTGGTGGAGCCGCGCATCAGGCAGATATGTTTACAGACCTCCAACAAGACCCCAACGGCGGTATAGGCGGAAGAGGGTAACCACCATGGGAACCCAACGAAAACACGGCGGATGAAGTCAATGCATGATGGACAGGCTACTAAGGCAAAACTCAGGAAACTGGGATATTAGCAGTTACACAACTTACACCAGTGGATCAGGAAAAGAAAGAGCCAAGATGTGTGGTTGCAGCCTCCGCTCCTGCCTCACCACATAAATCAACTCACGAGCAGCCTTCATCCAGCTCATCATACTCATCATACCTCTCATCACCGTCAAAACCCGTATACCCCCAAATGTCCTATGGCAATGGACGAGTGGCGATGGGGACAGGCAGAGATCACTGCCGGGAGTCTCTAGTCTCAACTCTGCACATAGGCGGCACACATAAGATGGTCATTTATGCACTGGGATCTAGGCAGCAGTGCAATCCGATCCTGTCTTTGCGACTGAGCAGCCCTTTCGAGGAGCCAGTCTGCTCACCCAGCATGGGGAGGGGGTAAAAAAGATGCCCTAAACATAGCCTGCCTAAAAACACGACCTGACTGGGCAACCACACCAAGTAAGGTCATCCTTACGCGGTCGAAAACACAACAATAATCACAGATCAAAACAAAAACATACTATACAACCTCTTATGAACACTGCCTGGAATGTCGAACTCTTCTGAATACTGGCACAAATGAGCATCCTGTAAAAAGAACTGCCCTTGTAGCAAAAGAGCTGGCTAGGTATAACATCGACATAGTAGCCATTAGTGAGTCCCAGCTCCCAGAGAAGGGTCAACCCACAGAATGGGGGTCTGGATGTGCCTGCCATCCGCCAACTCATCCTACACAGGTAACGGAAATGTTTATTGTGATCAACTAGCGCAACATGACGCTCAGAGTCCCACTGAATCGATCACGTCATGCCTTTTTCATCAGTGCATACGCCCTAGCATTAAATGCAGAGGATGTCATCAACGAGGCCTTTTACGCCTACCTCGACAGTCTAATCTCAGAGAAGATAACGTTGTGCTCCTTGGTAACTTCATTGCCAGAGTTGGCAGAGATGCTGACATTTGGCAGGGAACCATAGGGAGAAATGGACTAAGCAAGTGTAATCCCAACGGCCTAATCCTCCTCAGCAAGTGTTCTGCACACATCCTCACTATCACCAATACCTTGTTTAGGCAGGCCGACAAGTGAAAGGGTTTGTGGCAACACCCACGATCCCAACACTGGCATCTCATTGACTACATCACTGTCAGAGAAAAAGATCGCCGTGATGTCCCCATCACTCATGCCATGCGTGGCTCAGACCACTGCGACACTGATAATCGTCTCGTCAGAGCCAAAGCTCTTATTTCACGTCGCCCTAAATCGACGAAGGCAGCAAGCCTCCAGAAGAGGTTTTAACACTAAACATCCGGAGGATCCAGCGGTAGCAACATGCTTTCAGAGAGCAGGTCAACATGGGCTGATAAGCAACCCGACAACGAACAAGCCAAATCCCAGTGCCGAATGGGATATTCTCAACACTTTCATGACAAACCCTGCAGAGAGACC
>NW_024743339.1:0-2774 GCF_018991925.1 Homarus americanus | reverse complement strand
CAGGCACATCTCTGACCTCCCAGGTACACCTCAGACACTCCCAGGTACACCGCTGACACTCCCAGGTACACCTTTGACACTCCCAAGGTGTACCCCTCTGACCTCCCAGGTACACCTCCGACACTCCCAGGTACATTTTTACCTCCTGGTATACCCTGACCTCCCAGGTACACCTCTGACACTCCCAGGTACACCCCAGACACTCCCAGGTACACTTCTTACACTCCCAGGTACACCTCCGACCTCCCAGGTACACCTCTGACCTCCCAGGTACACCTCTGACACTCCCAGGTACCTCCCAGCCTCCCAGGTACACGTTTGACACTCCCAGGTATTCCACTGACATTACCTGGTACACCTCCTGACACTCCCAGGTACACCCCTGACACTGGCATGTACACCTCCGACACTCCCAGGTACACCTGCAGACACTCAGCACACCTCTGACCTCCCAGGTTCACCTCAGACACTCCCAGGTACACCGCTGACACTCCCAGGTACCTCCGACCTCCCAGGTACCTTCTGACACTCCCAGGTACACCTCCGACACTCCCAGGTACACCTCTGACCTCCCAGGTCTCCTGACCCTCCCAGGTACCGTGACACTCCCAGGTACACTTCTCAAA
This sequence comes from Homarus americanus, assembly GCF_018991925.1. Taxonomy (NCBI): domain Eukaryota; kingdom Metazoa; phylum Arthropoda; class Malacostraca; order Decapoda; family Nephropidae; genus Homarus; species Homarus americanus. The sequence continues at coordinate 2,148 of NW_024743339.1, read as the reverse complement.
CTCCCAGTACCTCTGACCTCCTAGGTACTCCTCTGTCACTCCTGATACCGTCTAACACTCCCAGGTACACCGCTGACCTCCCAGGTACCATGAACTTCCAGGTACACTTCTGACACTGCCAGGTACACCTCCTGACCTCCAAGTACATCTCTGACACTCCCAGGTACACCTCCGACACTCCCAGGTACACCTCCCGACACTCCCAGGTACACTTCTCACACTCCCAGGTACACCTCCGACACTCCCAGGCACAACTCCGACACTCCCAGTTAAACCTCCGATACTCCTAGGTACAACCTCTGACCTCCCAGGTACACCTCTGACACTCCTAGGTATTCCTCTGACCTCCCTGGTACATCTGGCCTCCCAGGTACACCTCAGACACTCCTGGTACACCTCTGGCCTCCCAGGTACACCTCTTTTACTCCCTGGTTCTCCCGTGCGACTCCCAGGTGCACCTCAGACACTCCCAGGTACACCTCAGACACTCCCAGGTACACCTCTGACCTCCTAGGTGCTCCTCTGTCACTCCCTGATGCCGTCTAACACTCCCAGGTACACCATGACACTCCCAGGTACACCGCTGACACTTCCAGGTACACCTCAGACACTGCCAGGTACACCTCAGACACTGCCAGGTACACCTCAGACACTCCAAGGTGCACCTCTGACCCCCCAAATGCACCTCTGACTCTCCCAGGCACATCTCTGACACTCCCAGGTACACCTCAGACACTCCCAGGTACACCACCTTCACCTCCCAGGTACACCTTTGACCTCCCAAGTATACCTCTGACACTCCCAGGTACACCTCCGACTCCTCCAGGTACATTTTTACACTCCTGGTATACCTGACCTCCCAGGTACACCTCTGACACTCCCAGGTACACCCCAGACACTCCCAGGTGCACTTCTTACCTCCCAGGTGCACCTCCGACACTCCCAGGTACACCTCTGACACTCCCAGGTACCTCTGACCTCCCAGGTACACCTCTGACCTCCCAGGTACGTTTGACACTCCAGGTATTCCACTGACATTACCTGGTACACCTCCTTGACACTCCCAGGTACACCGCTGACACTGGCATGTCACCTCCGACCTCCCAGGTACACCTGCGACACTCCCAGGCACCTCTGACACCCCAGGTACACCTCAGACACTCCGGTACACCGTGACACTCCCAGGTACACCTCCGACCTCCCAGGTACACTTCTTCCTCCCAGGTACACCTCGGCCTCCCAGGTACACCTCCTGACACTCCCAGGTCACCTCCTGACCTCCAGGTACACCGTGACACTCCCAGGTACACTTCTCACACTCCCCAGTACCTCTGACCTCCTAGGTGCTCCTCTGTCCTCCCTGATACGTCTAACACTCCCAGGCCTGTAACCTCCCAGGTACCCTGACACTTCCGGTACACCCCAGACACTGCCAGGTGCACCTCAGACACTGCCAGGTACACCTCAGACACTCCAAGGTGCACCTCTGACACTCCTAGGTACACCTCTGACACTCCCAGGTACACCTCTGAGCCTCCCGGTACATCTCTGACAATCCTGGTGCTCACTGACACTCCCTGGTACACCCTGACCTCCCAGGTACCTCTGACACTCCCAGGTACACGTCCGACCCTCCCAGATAAACCTCTGACACTCCCAGGTACATCTCTGACCTCCCAGGTACACTTCTGGCACTGCAGGTACCTCTGACACTCCAAGTACATCTCTGACCTCCCAGGTACACCTCCGACACTCCCAGGTACCTCCGACACTCCCAGGTACCTTCTCACACTCCCAGGTACACCTCCGAGCCTCCCAGGCACAACTCCGACACTCCCAGGTAAACCTCCATTCTCCTAGGTACAACCTCTGACACTCCCAGTGCACCTCTGACACTCCTAGGTATTCTCTGACCTCCCTGGTACATCTCTGACACTCCCAGGTACACCTCAGACACTCCTGGTACACCTCTGACACTCCAGGTACACCTCTTTACTCCCTGGTTCTCCCGTGCGACTCCCAGGTACACCTCAGACACTCCCAGGTACACCTCAGACCTCCCAGGTACACCTCTGACAGTCCAAGGTACCTCAGACACTCCTAGGTACACCTCTGACCTCCCAGGTACCTCCCTCCCCAGGTGTATGA
>NW_024743338.1:0-58454 GCF_018991925.1 Homarus americanus | reverse complement strand
GACACTCCCAGGTACCTCTAACACTCCCAGGTACACCTCAAGACACTCCCAGGTACCTCTCACACTCCCAGGTACACCTGTGTCGCCAGGTACTCCTGTTACAGTCCTGGTATTTCTCTGACACTCCCAGGTCTCACGCAGCCTCCTGGTACCTCAGCTTGCTCCCAGGTACCCCCAGACACTCCAGTTCACCTCCTGACACTCCCAGTTACACCCAGACACTCCCAGGTACCTCTGACCTCCCGCCTTTGAACCTCCCAGGTGCACCTCTGACCTCCCAGGTACCCCCAGACCTCCCAGGTACACATCTGACACTCCCAGGTACCTCTGACACTCCCAGGTACACCTCCAGCACTCTCAGGAACACCTCCACACTCCCAGGTACACCTCTGACACTCCCAGATACACCTCTGATGCTCCCAGGTCCTCTCTGTCCAGTTACACCTCCGACACTCCCAGTTACCCTGGCCTCCCAGGTACTGACACTCCCAGATACACCTATGTTCCCAGGCACCTCTCAGCGCCTCCCAGTGCACCTCTGACCTCTCAGGTACACAGACACTCGGTACACCTCTGACCTCCCAGGTGCTCCTCTGACACTCCCAGTACACCTCAGACTCTCCCAAGTACACCCCAGACCTCCCAGGTACATAGCTGACCTCCCAGCTACACCTCCTCTCCCAGGTACACCTCTGACCTCTCCAGAACACCTCCGTCACTCCCAGGTACACACCTCCCAGGTACACCTCTGACCTCCCAGGTACACCACCTGACACTCCCAGGTACCTCTGATGCTCCCAGGTACCTCTAACACTCTCAGAACACCTGTGAGACTCTCAGGAACACCTCTGGCCTCCCAGGTACACCTCTGACACTCCGAGGTACACCTCTGGCACTCCCAGGTACACCCAGACACTCCCAGGTACACCTCTGACACTCCCAGGCTCTCTGACACTCCCAGATCCATCTGGCTCCTGAGTACACCTCTGACAATCCCAGGTACCTCTGACACTCCCAGATACACCTCTGATACTCCCAGGTATGCCTCTGACACTCCCAGTTACACCTCCGACACTCCCAGTTACACCCCTGACCTCCCAGGCACCACTGACACTCCCAGGTACACCTCTGATGCTCCCAGGTACACCTCTGACACTCTCAGGAACCTCTGAAACCAGGTACACCTCTGACAATCCCAGGTACACCTCTGATGCTCCTAGGTATGCCTCTGACACTCCCAGGTACACCTCCGACACTCGCAGTTACCCCAACCTCCCATTTACACTGACCTCCCAGGTACACCCCTGACTCCCAGATACACACCTATGATGCTCCCAGGTACACCTCCGACACTCCCAGGTGCTCCACTGACACTCCTGGTAACCCCTGACACTCCCAGGTAGCCTCAGACACTCCCATGCACCCCTACACTCCCAGGTTCACCTCTCCAGCCTCCCAGGTACTCACCAACCTCCCAGGTACTCCCTGACCTCCCTGGTACACCCCTGACATCAGGCACACCTCTGACCTCCCAGGTTACCCCAACACTCCCAGGTACACCTCTGATGCTCCCAGTTACACCTCTGGCTCTCCCAGTTGCACCTCCGACACTCCCAGTTACACCCCTGACACTCCCAGGTACACCACCCAGCACTCCCAGGTACACCTCTGATGCTCCCAGGTACACCTCTGACACTCAGGAACACCTCTGAAACTCCCAGGTACACCTCTGACAATCCCAGGTACACCTCTGATACTCCTGGGTATACCTCTGACACTCCCAGGTACCCTCCGACACTCACAGTTACACCCTGACACTCCCATTTACACCCTGGCTCCCAGGTACACCCCTGACCTCCCAGATACACCTATGATACTCCCAGGTGCACCTCCGCTCCCAGGTACTCCCCAGCACTCCCTGGTAACCCCTGAGCCTCCCGTGCACCTCAGACACTCCCAAGTACACCTGACACTCCCAGGTTCTCCCAGCCTCCCAGTGCTCACCTGGGCTCCTCCAGGTACTCCACTGACCTCCTGGTACACCCTGACCTCCCAGGTACACCTCTGACCTCCCAGGTACCTGCACTCCCAGGTACACCTCTGATGCTCCCAGTTACACCTCTGACACTCCCAGTTACCTCCGACACTCCCAGTTACACCCCTGACGCTCCCAGGTTACCTTCCCAGATTCACCTCTGATACCAGGTACAACTCTGACATCTCCCAGGTACCTCGATACACCCCAGGTTCAGTGGTCCCAGGTACCTTCTGCCTCCCAGGTACCTCTGCTCTCCTGGTACCTCTGGTGCTCCCAGGTACACATCCGGCCTCCCAGGTACACCATGACCTCCCACGTACTCCTCTGCTCTCCCTGGTACACCTCTGGCACTCCCAGGTACCTCTGACACTAACTGGTACCTCTGGCCTCCCAGGTACCTCTTACTCCTGGTTCTCCTCTGACCTCCCAGATACACCTCAGACCTCCCAGATACACCTCAGACACTCCCAGGTACACCTCTGAGGCACTCCCAGGTACACCCATGACCTCCCAGTTACACCTCTGACACTCCCAGGTACACCACTCACACTACCTGGTGCACCTCTGACACTGCCAGGTACACCACTCACACTACCAGGTACCTCTGACACTCCCAGGTACACCACTCACACTACCAGGTACACCTCTGACCTCCCAGGTACACCTCTGACACTCCCAGGTACTCCTTGACACTCCCAGGTACCTCTGACACTAACTGGTGCACACCTAGCTCCTGCTACACCCCAACTCCCAGGTACATCCGTCCCAGGTACCTCAGACACTCCAGGTACACCGCTGACACTCCCAGGTACACCTCTGACACTCCCAGGTACACCTCTGACTCTCCCAGGTACCTCCGACACTCCCAGGTACACCTCTGACCTCCCAGGCAGTTCTCCCACACACCCGTACACCTCTGTCCTCCCAGGTACACCTCTGACCTCCCAGGTCACCTCCTGACCTGCGAACTCCTCTGGCCTCCCAGGTCTCCACTGACCTGGTACACCACTGCACTCCCAAGTGCACCTCTGACACTCCGGTACCCTCCGACACTCCAGGTACACCTCAATACTCCCAGGTACACCTCTGACACTCCCAGGTACACCGTGACACTCCCAGGTACTCCTCTGGCCTCCCAGGTACTCCTCTGACCTCCCAGGTACATCTCTGACACTCCCAGGTACCTCTGACACTCCGGTCGCCTCTGCCTCTGCCACCTCCGACCCTACCAGTTACACCCCTGACACTCACAGGTACCAGCACCTCCAGGTACACCTCTCATACTCCCAGGTACATCTCTGGCCTCCCAGGTACACCTCAGACTCCCAGGTACACCTCTCACACTCCCAGATACACCTCTACCTCCCAGGTACACCTCAGACACTCCCAGGTACCTGTCACACTCCCAGGTACACTTCTGTCCTCCCAGGTACTCCTGTTACAGTCCCTGGTATTTCTCTGGCTTCTCCCAGGTACTCACTGACACTCCCAGGTACGCTCTGACCTCCCAGGTACTCCTCTGACACTCCCAGGTACTCCTCTGACACTCCCAGGTACAGCTTTGACACTCCCAGGTACACCTCTGACACTCCCAGGTACACCTCTGACACTCCCAGTTACACCTCCGGCCTCCCCAGTTACCTCCGACACTCCCAGTTCCCCCAACCTCCCAGGTACCTTGATACTCCCAGGTACCTCTGCACCTCCAGGTTCACCTTTGACACTCCCAGGTACACCAATGGCTCCCAGGTACACCTCTGACACTCTCATTACACCTCTGACACTCTCAGGCACCACCTGACACTATCAGGTACACCTCTGACACTCCCTGGTACACCTCTGACCTCCCTGGTACCTCTGACACTCCCAGGTACTCCTCTGCTGGCTCTGGCTCCCATGTACACCTCTGACACTCCCAGGTGCACCTCTGACCTCCCAGGTACACCCTGACATTCCCAGGTACCTCTGACACTTCCAGGTACACTTCTGACCTCCCAGGTACACCTCTGACACTCCCAGGTACTCTGATTTGATTTGCCGCTTGTGGCCTTCTTTGTGTGCACCCCACACTCATCCTGTGAGCAGTAGCACTAAGAGATACAAGTAGGGTTTACAAAGGGTCATAATTAACCCCAGTTGTCAGAATATTATGGCACCGAAAGTTACACAGTATTCATTTACATTATTTGTTTAGTTCTATACATAAAGGTAACTTATTCACAAATGCGTGAGAACAGGCGTGTGAGCAGTATGTCTGGCCTCACACTTTGGGATTCACATTTACGTGGGAAGTATTCAAGCACATTGGTATTTGGTTTCTGTACATGAGAACTGATATAGTTACTGAGTGCAAAAAGTGGATACAATCTTAATATGTCATATCTTGCCATTAGAGATGGTGTTGTGCCATTTCAACACAGTGCTGCAGACCTCCTAAAAGTTCTATCTTCACAGTCGAGAACGTAGTGTTCAGAGTGTGTGACCATATGTATGCCACACACACTTTACTATGTTTTGTTTACATCTGCTTGAGAACATACTGCCAGGGTACTTATATCCTAACCTTAATCTGGCAGTTACAACATCTTGTAATCTAGTGATCTTGTTACTTGCTCCATATACATGTTTCATGATACATCTCATCATAGTAAACTATGGATCGACTAGTGCCTGTTTGCTTGTCTGCTTGCGTCAAACTCATCAATAGTTCTTTCTAATTACATTTTGAGTTCTTTTGACAGGCCATTGTATTCAACAGTGTCTTTGTTGAAACGCGTGAGTTTGGCAAGGCATCAACTCTGTCATGTTTTATGAGGCCTATGTGAGAGGGGATCCACAACAGTTTGACCCTGACACCCCGGTCACCCAGGTACTCCTCTGACACTCCGTGGTACCCCACACTCCTAGGTATACCTCTGACACTTCCAGGTACACCTCTGACGCCTCCCAGGTACACCTCTAGTGTTCCCAGGTACATCTCTGACACTCCCAGGTACACCTCAGACACTCCCAGTGCCTCTCACACTCCCAGGTACACCTCTAACTCCCAGGTACACCAGACACTCCCAGGTACACCTCTCACACTCCCAGGTACACCTCTGTCACTCCCAGGTACTCCTGTTACAGTCCCTGGTATTTCTCTCTGAACTCCCAGGTGCTCCACTGACACTCCCTGGTACACCTCTGACGCTCCCAGGTACACCCAGACACTCCCAGTTACCCCTGACACTCCCAGGTACACCCAACCTCCCAGGTACACCTCTGACCTCCCAGGTACACCCCAGACCTCCCAGGTACACCTCTGACCTCCCAGGTGCACCTCTGACACTCCCAGGTACACCTCTGACACTCTCAGGAACACCTCCGACACTCCCAGGTACCTCTGAGCACTCCCAGATACACCTCTGATGCTCCCAGGTATGCCTCTGACACTCCCAGTTACACCTCCGACACTCCCAGTTACACCCCTGACACTCCCAGGTACACCCCTGACCTCCCAGATACACCTGTGATATTCCCAGGTACACCTCTGACCTCCCGTGCACCTCTGACACTCTGAGGTACCCCAGACTCTCCCAGGTACCTCTGACACTCCCAGGTACTCCTCTGACACTCCCAGGTACACCTCTGACACTCTGAGTACACCCCAGACCTCCCAGGTACACCTCTGACACTCCCAGGTACCTCAGACACTCCAAGTACACCCCAGACTCCAGGTACACATCTGACACTCCCAGCTGCTCTCTGACCTCCCAGGTGCACCTCCTAGCACTCTCAGGAACACCTGCGACACTCCCAGGTACACCTCTGACACTCCCAGGTACACCTGACTGCTCCCAGGTACACCACTGACTCTCCAGGTACACCTCTCTGATGCTCCCAGGTACCTCTGACACTCTCAGGAACACCTGTGAAACTCTCGGGAACACCTCTGACACTCCCAGGTACACCTCTGACACTTCCAGGTACACCACTGACCTCCCAGGTACACCTCTGATACTCCCAGTTACACCTCTGACACTCCCAGTTGCCTCCGACACTCTCAGTTACACCTAACACTCCCAGGTACACCCCAACACTCCCAGATACACCTCTGATGCTCCGGGTACCTCTGACCTCCCAGGTACACATCCGATACCCCAGGTACACCTGATAGTCCCAGGTACAATTCTGACCTCCCAGGTACACCTCAGATATCCCCAGGTACACCTCCGATAGTCCCAGGTACACCTCTGATGCTCCCACGTACATCCGACACTCCCAGGTACACCGCTGACACTCCCACGTGCACATCCGACACTCCCAGGTACACCGTGGCACTCCCAGGTGCTCCTCTGACCTCCTGGTGCACCTCTGACACTCCCAGGTACACCCCAAGACACTCCCAGTTACACCCTGACACTCCAGGTGCACCCCAGACACTCCCAGGTACACCTCTGACAATCCCAGGTACCTCTGATGCTCCTAGGTATACCTCTGACACTCCAGGTACACCTCCGACACTCGCAGTTACACCCCTGACACTCCCATTTACACCCCTGACACTCCCAGGTACACCCGACACTCCCAGATACACCTATGATGCTCCCAGGTCACCTCCGACACTCCCAGGTACTCCACTGGCTCCTGGTAAACCCCTGACACTCCCAGGTACACCTCAGACACTCCCAAGTACACCCCTGACTCCCAGGTTCACCTCTGACCTCCCAGGTACTCCACCAACCTCCCAGGTACTCCCACTGGCCTCCTGGTACACCCCTGACCTCCCAGGTACACCCTGACACTCCCAGATACACCTATGATACTCCCAGGTACACCTCTGGCCTCCCAGGTACACCTCCCGTGCTCCCAGGTACCTCCGATAGTCCCAGGTACCTCTGGCCTCCCAGGTACTCCTCTGACCTCCTTTGTTCCTCTCACACTCCCAGGTACCTCTACTCCTGCTACCTCACACTCCCAGGTACACATCCACCTCCCAGGTACACCTCCGGCTTCTCCAGGTCTCCACTGGCCTCTGGTACACCCCTGACCTCCCAGGTACCTCTGGCCTCCCAAGGCACCTCAGACACTCCCAAGTAAACCCCTGGCCTCCCAGGTTCACCTCTGACACTCCCAGGTGCTCCTGGCCTCCCAGGTGCTCACTGGCCTCCCTGACCCTGACCTCCCAGGCTCCACTGACCTCCCAGGTGCTCACTGACACTCCCTGGTACAACCCGTGACACTCCCAGGTACACCTCTGACACTCCCATGTGCACCTCTGACCTCCAGGTGCACCTCTGACCTCCCAGGCACCTGACTCCAGGTACACCTCAGACACTCCCAGGTGCCCCTGACATTCCAGGTACACCTCTAACACTTCCAGGTACAACTCTGGCCTCCCGTGCACCTCTGACCTCCCAGGTGCTCCTCTGACCTCCGTGGTACACCTCCGCTGCTCCTGGTACCTCTGATGCTCCCAGGTACACCTCTGACACTCCCAGTACACCTCTGACCTCCCACTTCACCTCCGACCCTCCCAGTTACCCCTGACCTTCCAGGTACACCAACCTCCCAGGTACACCTCTGATGCTCCCAGGTACATCTCTGACCTCTCAGGAACACCTCCGATGCTCCCAGGTGCCTCTGACACTCCCAGGTACACCACTGACACTCCCAGGTACACCACCAGCCTCCCAGGTACACCTCTGATGCTCCTAGTTACACCTCTGACACTCTCAAGAACACCTCCGACACTCCCAGGTACATCTCTGACACTCCCAGGTACACCTCTGGCCTCCCAGGTACACACCTGACCTCCCAGGTACACCTCTGATGCTCTCAGTTACCTCTGACACTCCCAGTTTCATCCGACACTCCCAGTTACAACCCTGACCTCCCAGGTACCTGACACTCCCAGGTACACCCCTGACACTCCCAGATACACCTCTGATACTCCAGGTACACATCCGACAATCCCAGGTACACCTGTTGCTCCACTGCTCCTCTGAGCCTCCTGGTTACACCTCTGACACTCCCAGGTACACCTCTGACACTACTTTGGTACCTCTGACTCTCCCAGGTACACACCCTGGCCTCCCAGGTGCACTCCTCAGCCTCCCGTTGCCCTCACACTACCAGGTACCTCACTCGCTCTACCAGGTGCACCTCCTGAGCACTCCCAGGTAGCCTGCCTCTCACACTACCAGGTGCACATCTGACACTCCCAGGTACTCCTTTGACACTCCCAGGTACACCTCTGACACTACTGGTACACCTCCTGCACTCCTGCCACCTGGCCTTGCTCCAGGTACATCCGACCTCCCAGGTACACCTCAGACACTCCCAGGTACACCTTGACACGCCCAGGCACCTCTGACCTCCCAGGTACACTTCTGACTCTCCCAGGTACACCTCCGACACTCCCAGGTACACCTCTGACCTCCCAGTACAGTTCTCACCTCCCAGGTACACCTCTGGCTTGCTCCAGGTACCTCTGGCCTCCCAGGTACCTCTGACCTCCCAGGTACACCTCTGACACTCCCAGGAACACCTCTGATGCTCCCAGGCCTCTGACATTCCTGGTACACCTCTGACTCTCCCAGGTACACCTCCAACACTCCCAGGTGCACCTCTGACATTCCCAGGTACACCTCTGGCACCTCCAGGTACACCTCTGACATTGGCAGGTACCTCTGACCTCCCAGGTACACCTGTGACCTTCCAGGCCTCCGGCCTCCCAGGTACACCTCTGGCACTCCCAGATACCCTCCGATATTCCAGCACCTCCCGTGCTCCCAGTGCACTGACACTCCCAGGTACTCCCTCTGACCTCCCAGGTACACCTCAGGCACTCCCAGGTACACCTCTGACACTCCCAGGTACACCTCAGGCCACTCCCAGGTGAGTCACCAGCACTCCCTGGTACACCTCTGATACTCCCAGGTACACCTCAGGCTCCCAGGTACCTCTGACACTCCCAGGTACACCTCAGACCCTCCCAGGTAGTCACTGGCAGCTCCTACACCTCTGATACTCCCAGGTGCCTCTGACAGTCCCAGGTACCTCGGGCCTCCCAGGTAAGCCTCAGACACTCCAGGTACACCTCAGACTGCTCCCAGGTACATCTCTGACACTCCCAGGTACCTCCTTGCCACTCCCAGGTACACTTCTGACACTCCCAGGTAAACCTCTGACCTCCCAGGTATGTTCAGACACTCCCAGATACACCTCTGACATTCCCAGGTACTCTCTACACCTCCCAGTACCTCAGACCTCCCAGGTACACCCTGACCTCCCAGGTACACCCCTGACACTCCCAGGTACACCACCGAGCACTCCCAGGTACACCACTGACACTCTCAGGTACTCTCTGACACTCCCAGGTACACATCTGACAATCTAGGTACACTGACATCCCAGGTACACCTCTGACCTCTCAGAACACCTCTGACACTTCGGTACACCTCTGACAATCCCAGGTACCTCTGATGCTCCCAGGTATGCCTCTGGCTTGCTCCCAGGTACACCTCCGACTCTCCCAGTTCCCCTGACACTCCCAGTTACACTGACACTCCCAGGTACTCCTGACTCCCAGATACCTATGATGCTCCCAGGTACACCTCTGACACTCCGGTACACCTCCCGATGCTCCCAGGTACACCTCTGATAGTCCCAGGTACACCTCCTGACACTCCCAGGTACTCCTCTGACTCCCCTTGTTCACCTCTCTCACTCCCAGGTACACCTCTAACCTCCCTACACCTCTGCCTCCCAGGTACATCCGCCACTCCCAGGTACACCTCCGGCCTCCCGTACTCCCTGACACTCCCTGGTACACCCCTAACCTCCCAGGTACACCTCTCTGACACTCCCAGGTACACCTGAACCTCCCAAGTACACCTGACCTCCCAGTTCTGCTCTGACACTCCCAGGTGCTCCACTGCCTCCCAGGTACTCACTGACACTCCCAAGTACACCCTGACACTCCCAGGTACCTCTGACACTCCCAGGTGCCCACTGACACTCCCAGGTACATTTCTGATGCTCCCAGTTACACCTCTGACACTCCCAGGTACACCTCCAAGCACTCCTTGGTTACCTCTGATGCTCCCAGGTACACATCCGACCTCCCAGGTACCCAGTGACCTCCCACATCCTCCTGACCTCCCTGGTACACCTCAGACACTCCCAGGTACCTCTGGCACTAACTGGTACACCTTGGCCTCCCAGGTACACCTGTTACACTCCCTGGTTCTCCTCTGACACTCCCAGATACACCTCTAACACTCCCTGGTACCTCAGACCTCCCAGGTACACCTCTGACCTCCCAGGTACCCTGACACTCCTAGGTACACCTCTGACACTCCCAGGTACACCACTCACACTTCCAGGTACACCTCTGGCCTCCCAGGTATCCTCACACTACCAGGTACACCTCTGACACTCCCAGGTGCACCACTCACACTACAGGTACACCTCTGGCTCCCAGGTACTCCTTTGACACTCCCAGGTACACCTTTGACACTACTGGTACCTCTAACACTCCTGCTACACCCTGATGCTCCCAGGTCACATCCGACACTCCCAGTGCATCCGACACTCCCAGGTACACCTCAGACTCCAGGTACACTGACACTCCCCGTGCTCCTCTGACACTCCTGGTACACCTCAGAACACTCCAGGTACCTCTGACACCTTTAATTTTACCTCTGAGCTCCCGCCTCCCAGGCCCACCTGTTACACTCCCTGGTTCTCCTCTGACCCTCCCAGGCCACACCTCTAACACTCCTGGTACACCTCAGGCCTCCCAGGTACACCTCCCCAGCCTCCCAGGTACACCCCTGGCACTCCTAGGTACCTCTGGCTCCCAGGTGCACCACTCACACTACCAGGTACACCTCTGACACTCCCAGGTACACCACTCACACCAGGTACACCTCTCCTGTGCTCCCAGGTGCACCCTCACACTACCAGGTGTGCACCTCTGACACCAGGTGCTCAGCTGACACTCCCAGGTACCTTTGACACCAGCTGGTGCCACCTCTAACACTCTGCTACACCCCTGATGCTCCCAGGTACACATCCGACTTGCTCCCAGGTACACATCCATTTCTCCCGTTACCTCAGAACACTCCAGGTACCCACCCAGCACTCCCAGGTACACCTCTGGCCTCCCAGGTACACCTCTGACACTCCCAGGTACACCTCCGACTCTCCCAGGTACACCTCCGGCCTCCCAGGTACCTCTGGCCTCCCAGGTACCTCTGACACTCCCAGTACACCTCCTGACACTCCCAGGCCACACACCTCTGACACTCCCAGGTACACCTCTGGCTTGCTCCCAGGTACACCTCTGACACTCCCAGGAACTCTCCTGGCCTCCCAGGTGCTCCACTGACATTCCTGGTGGTACATCTCTGACTCCAGGTGCACCTCCATTGCTCCAGGTACACCTCTGACATTCCCAGGTACACCTCTGTTGCCTCAGGTACACCTCCTGACATTGGCAGGTACCTCTGACTCCCAGGTGCACCTGTGACACTTCAGGTACACCTCCCGACTTGCTCCCAGGTACACCTCCTGGCACTCCCAGGTACACCTCCAATATTCCCAGAGCACCTCCCGTGCTCCCAGGTGCACTTTTGACACTCCCAGGTGCTCACCCGACACTCCCAGGTACACCTCAGGCCTCCCAGGTACACCTCTGACACCCAGGTACACCTCGAACACTCCCCAGGTAGTCCACAGCACTCACTGGTACACCTCTGATGCTCCCAGGTACACCTCCTGGCTGCTCCCAGGTACACCTCAGACACACCCAGGTACACCTCCAGACACTCCCCAGGTACACCTCAGACACTCCCAGATGAACCTCAAGACACTCCCCAGGTACACCTCCAGACACTCCCAGGTACACCTCAGACACTCCCAGGTACATCTCTGACCTCCCAGGTACACCTCTGCCACTCCCAGATACACCTCCTGGCCTCCCAGGTAAACCTCCCCGGCTCCCAGGTACACTGAACACTCCCAGGCCACACCTCTGATACTCCCAGGTACACCTCCAGGCACTCCCAGGTAGTCACCTGGCTTGCTCCTGGTACACCTGATACTCCCGTGCACCTCTGGCTTGCTCCCAGGTACACCTCAGGCACTCCGGGGTACACCTCCAGGCTTGCTCCCAGGTACACCTCAGACACTCCAGGTACACCTCCAGACACTCCCAGGTACATCTCTGACACTCCCAGGTACCTCTGCTCCCAGGTACACCTCTGACACTCAGGGTAAACCTCCTGACACTCCCAGGTACATTTCAGACACTTCCCAGATACACCTCTGACTTTCCAGGAGTGCTCTTCTGACACCTCCCAGGTACACCTCAGACACTCCCGGGTACACCTCAGACACTCCCAGGTACACCCCTGACACCTGGGTACACCCCCTGGCCTCCCATTTTCCCTGACACTCCCAGGTACACCCCTGACACTCCAGGTACACCTCCTGACACTCCCAGGTACTCCTCTGGCTTGCTCCCAGGTACACATCTGTGCTCCTGGGTACACCTCTGACAATCCCAGGTACCCCAAACACTCCAGAATACACCTGTGATACTCCCAGGTACACCTCTGACACTCACAGGTACACCTCCCGTGCTCAGGTACCTCCGATAGTCCCAGGTACACCTCTCTGACACTCCCAAGTACTCCTCCTGACACTCCCTTGTTCACCTCTCACACTCCCAGGTACCTCTAACACTCCTGCTACCTCACCTCCCAGGTACACATCCGACACTCCCAGGTACCTCCGACACTCCCCAGGTGCACCTCCGACACTCCCAGGTACCACTCACTGACCTCCCTGGTACACCCTGACACTCCCAGGTACACCTCCCAACCTCCCAGGTACACCTCCTTGAACACTCCCAAGTACACCCCTGGCACTCCCAAATTTCACCTCTGGCCTCCAGGTACTCACCCCAACCTCCCAGAGTACTCACACAACACTCCTGGTACAACCCATGTGGCTTCTCCCACCTCTGACTCCCAGGTACACCACTGGCTTGCTCCCACCTCTGTTCTCCCAGTTACACCTCCTGACACTCCCAGTTTCACCTCCCGGCCTCCCAGTTACCCCAACCTCCCAGGTACCCCCAACACTCCCAGAATACACCTCTGATACTCCCAGGTACACCTCCTGACACTCCCAGGTACACCTCCCGTCACACCCCAGTACACCTCCCGATAGTCCCAGTACCTTCACAACACTCCTGGTACACCTCTAACACTCCCAGGTACCCATCTGACCTCCCTAGGCTTTTCTGACAATCCCAGGTACAACTCTGACACTCTCCAGGAGCACCTCTGACACTTCCAGGTACACCTCTGACAATCCCAGGTACACCTCTGATGCTCCCCAGGTATACCTCTGACACTCCCAGGCCATGCCTCCCAGCTTGCTCTGAGTACCTCCGACACTCCCAGTTAAACCTGACACTCCCAGTCACACCCCTGACATGCCCAGTTACCACCCCTGACACGCCCGTGCACCTGACACTCCCAGACACACCTGTGATACTCCCGTTACCTCCTGGCCTCCCAGGCCACACCTCCGATACTCCCAGGTACACCTCCGATAGTCCCAGGTACACCTCCTGACCTCCCAGGTACTCCTCTGACCTCCCTTGATGCCTCTCACCTCCCAGGTACACCTCTAACACTCCCTACTACACCTCTCACACTCTGAGTACACATCCGACACTCCCAGGTACCACCTCCGACGCTCCCAGGTACTCACTGACACTCCCTGGTACCCCAGACACTCCCAGGTACACCTCCAGCACTCCCAGGTTCACCTCCCAACCTCCCAGGTACTCACCCCAACACTCCCAGGTACTCCACCCCAGCACTCCCTGGTACCCAACCCAGCCTCCCAGGTACACCTCCCCAGCTCCCAAATTTTTCACTGGCCTCCCAGGTACACCTCTGATGCTCCCAGTTACACCTCCCAACCTCCCAGTTTCACCTCCGAACACTCCCAGTTACACCTGACACTCCCAGGTTGCCTCTGATGCCCAGATACCTCTGATACTCCCAGGTAAACCTCTGACACTCCCAGGTACACCTCCCACCCCAGGTGCACCTCCGATAGTCCCAGGTACACTTCTGACACTCCCAGGTACACCTCCTAACCTCCCTGGTACACCTCTGAGTGCTCCCAGGTACACATCCGACACTCCCAGGTACCATGACACTCCACGTACTCCTCTGGCCTCCTGGTGCCTCTGACACTCCCAGGTACACCTCCTGACCTTGCTGGGCACCTCTGGCCTCCCAGGTACACCTCTTACACTCCTGGTTTCTCCTCCCAGCACTCCCAGATACACCTCAGGCACTCCCAGATACACCTCCAGGCACTCCCAGGTACACCTCTGTGCTCCCAGGTACAGCACTCCCAGGTACCTCCCCGGCTCCCAGGTACACCACTCACACTACCAGGCACCTCTGACCTCCCAGGTACACCACTCACACTACCAGGTACACCTCTGACCTCCCAGGTACACCACTCACACTACCAGGTGTGCACCTCTGACACTCCCAGGTGCTCCTTTGACACTCCCAGGTACACCTCAGACACTCCCAGGTACACCAGCCTCCCAGGTACACCCTCCTGACACTCCCAGGTGCACCTCCGGCTCTCCCAGGTACACCTCCGACACTCTCGGGTACACCTCCTGACACTCCCAGGTACAATTCTCACCTCCCAGGTACCCTCCCAACACTCCCAGAGTACACCTCTGGCTTACTCCCAGTACACCTCTGACACTCCCGGGGCTCTCTGGCCTCCCAGTACTCACTGACATTCCCTAGTACACCTCTGACACTCCCAGGTACACCTCCCGGCCACTCCCAGTACACCTCTGACATTCCCAGGTACCTCACGATGCTCAGGCCACACCTCTGACATTGGCAGGTACACCTCTGATACTCGCAGGTACACCTGTGACACTTTGGGTACCTCCCGACTTGCTCCGGTACACCTCTGGCACTCCCAGGTACACCTCCAATATTCCCCAGGCACACCTCCGATACTCCCAGGTACACTTTTGACACTCCCAGGTGCTCACCTGACACTCCCAGGTACCTCTCAGACACTCCCAGGTACACCTCTGGCACTCCCAGGTACACCTCAGACACTCCCAGGTAGTCCAACCCAGCACTCCCTGGTACCTCTGATGCTCCCAGGTACACCTCTGACACTCCCAGGTACCTCCAGACACTCCCAGGTACACCTCAGGCACTCCCAGGTAAGCCTCCAGGCACTCCCAGGTACACCTCCATGCTCCCAGGTACATTTCTGACCTCTCCCAGGTACACCTCTGCCTGCCACTCCCAGGTACACCTCTGACACTCCCAGGTCAACCTCCCAGCACTCCTAGGTACACCTCAGCCTCCCAGTGATCATTGACCTCCCTGGTACACCTCTGATGCTCCCAGGTACACCTCGAACTCCCAGGTACACCTCAGACACTCCAGGTACACCTCAGACACTCCGGGCAAACCTCCAGACACTCCCAGGTGCACCTCCAGACACTCCCAGGTAACTCTCTGACTCTCCCAGGTACACCTCTTGCCACTCCCAGGTAACCTCTGACACTCCCAGGTACATTTCAGACACTCCCAGATACCTCTGACATTCCCAGGTACTCTCTGTTGCCTCCCAGGTACACCTCAGACACTCCCAGGTACACCCCTGACACTCCCAGGTACACCTCTGACACTCCCAGGTACACCTCTGACACTCCCAGGTACACCCCTGACCTCCTAGGTACCTCTGACACTCCCAGGTACTCCTCTGACCTCCCAGGTACACCTCTGACACTTCCAGGTACACCTCTGACTTGTCCAGGTACACCTCTGATGCTCCCAGGTATGCCTCTGACCTCCCAGGTACCTCCGACACTCCAGTTACACCCTGACACTCCCAGGGTACACCCCTGACACTCCCAGATACACCTATGATGCTCCCAGGTACCTCTGACACTCCCAGGTACACCTCCAGTGCTCCTTGGTACACTCCGATAGTCCCAGGTACACCTCTGGCCTCCCAGGTACACCTCAGGTGCTCCCAGGTACACCCCTGCTCAGGTTCACCTGACCTCCCAGGTACTCACTGGCTTGCTCCCAGGTACTCACCCAGCTGCTCCTGGTAGCCCCTGACACTCCCAGGTACACCTCTGACACTCCCAGGTACACCACCCCAGCACTCCCAGGTACACCTCCAGCACTCCCAGGCACCTCCCACCTTGCTCCCAGTACACCTCCGATACTCCCAGGTACACTCCGATACTCCCAGGTACACCTCTGGCTCTCCCAGGTACTCCTCTGACTCCTTGTTCACCTCTGACCTCCCAGGTACACCTCAACACTCCCTGCTACACCTCTCACCCTCCCAGGTACACCTCTGCCACTCCCAGGTAAACCTGACCTCCCAGGTACATTTCAGACACTCCCAGATACACCTCTCACATTCCCAGGTACTCCTCTGACACCTCCCAGGTACACCTCAGACACTCCCAGGTACACCTGACCTCCCAGGTACACTGGCCTCCCAGGTACCTCTGACACTCCCAGGTACACCCCTGACACTCCTAGGTACACCTCTGACCTCCCAGGTACTCCTCCGAGCACTCCCAGGTACACATCCCAACACTTCCAGGTACACCTCTGACACTCCCAGGTACCTCTGATACTACCAGGCTCTCCAGCTTGCTCCCAGTACCTCCGACACTCCCAGGTACACCCCAACCTCCCAGTACACCCCTGACACTCCCGAATACACTATGATACTCCCAGGTACCTCTGACACTCCCAGGTACACCTCCGTGCTCCTTGGTACACCTCCGATAGTCCCAGGTACACCTCTCGGCCTCCCAGGTACACCTCAGACACTCCCAAGTACACCCTGACACTCCCAGGTTCACCTCTGACTTCCCAGGTACTCCACCCAGCCTCCCAGGTACTCCCACTGGCACTCCCTGGTACACCCCTGACCTCCCAGTACCTCTGACACTCCCAGGTACACCACTGACACTCCCAGGTACCTCTGACACTCCCAGTACCTCTGGCTCCAGGTCCCTCAGATACTCCCAGGTACACCTCCCGATAGTCCCAGGTACACCTCTGACTCCCAGGCCTCACTGACCTCCCTTGTTCATCTCTCCACCTCCCAGGTACACCTCTGCTCCTGCTACACCTCTCCACCTCCCAGGTACATCCTCCCAGTACACCTCCGACACTCCCAGGTACTCCACCCAACCTCCTGGTACCCCAACCTCCCAGGTACACCTCTGACCTCCCAGGTACCTCCAGACACTCCCAATGCACCCCAAACCTCCCAGGTTCACCTGGCTCCCAGGTACTCCCACTGACACTCCCAGGTACTCCACTGACAGTCCCAGGTGCTCCACTGACACTCCCTGGTACAACCCGTAACTCCCAGGTACACCTCTGACACTCCCAGGTACACCACTGACACTCCCAGGTACACCTCTGATGCTCCCAGTTTACCTCTGACCTCCCATTTCACCTCCACGCTCCCAGTTACACCCTGACACTCCCAGGTACACCCCAACACTCCCAGATACACCTCTCATACTCCCAGGTATACCTCTGACACTTCCAGGTACACCTCCATTACACCAAGTACACCTCCGATAGTCCCAGGTACACTTCTGACACTCCCAGGTACACCTCTAACCTCCCTGGTGCCTCTGATACTCCCAGGTACACATCCGGCTCCAGGTACACCGCAACCTCCCACATGCTCCTCTGACACTCCTGGTACACCTCTGTGCTCCCAGGTACACCTCTTGACACTCACTAACTGGTGCACCTCTGACACTCTGGGTTCCACCTCTTACACTCCCTGGTTCTCTCTGACACTCCCAGATACCTCCAGACACTCCCAGATACCTCAGAGCACTCCCAGGTACCTCCCCGAGCACTCCCAGGTACCTCCTCACACTACCAGGTACACCTCTGACTTGCTCTCAGGGGCACCACTCACACTACCAGGTACACCTCTGGCCTCCCGTTACCACTCACACTACAGGTACCTCCTGACCTCCCAGGTACTCCTTTGACCTCCCAGGTACACCTTTGACACTAGCAGTGCACCTCCCCTAACACTCCCTGCTACACCTGACCTCCCAGGTACATCCGACACTCCCAGGTACACCTCAGACACTCCCAGGCACACGCTGACACTCCCAGGTACACCTCTGACACTCCCAGGCCACCTCCCGACTCTCCCAGGTACACCTCCGACACTCTCCAGGTACACCTCTGACACTCCCAGGGTACACCTCTGACCTCCCAGGTACCAGTTCTCCACCTCCCAGGTACACCTCTGGCCTCCAGGTACACCTCCTGACTGCTCCCAGTTCCCACCCCTGACACTCCCAGTAACACCCCTGACACTCCCGAGATTACACCCCAGCACTCCCAGATACACCCATGATACTCCCAGGTACACCTCTGACACTCCCAAGGTACACCTCGTGCTACAATGCACCTCCCGATGGTCCCAGGTACACCTCAGGCCTCCCAAGTACACCCCTGACACTCCCAGGTTCACCTCTGGCTTACTCCCAGAGTGCTCACCCAACCTCCCAGGTGTGCTCCACTGACACTCCCTGGAACAGCCCGTGACACTCCCAGGTGCCTCTGACGCTCCCAGGTACACCACGCTTGCTCCAGGTACCTCCTGATGCTCCCAGTTACACCTCTGACACTCCCAGTTTCACCTCCGACACTCAGTTACACCCCTGACACTCCCAGGTGCACCCTGACACTCCCAGATACACCTCTGATGCTCTCCAGGTACCTCTGACACTCCAGAGTACACCTCCGATACCCAGGTACACCTCCGATAGTCCCAGGTACACTTCCCAGGCCTCCCAGGTACACCTCTAACACTCCCTGGTACACCTCTGATACTCCCAGGTACACATCCGGCCTCCCAGGTACACCATGACACTCCCCACGTACTCCTCCTGGCCTCCCTGGTACACCTCTGACCTCCCAGGTACACCTCCCAGCCACTAACTGGTACACCTCTGACACTCTTGGGTACACCTCTTACACTCCCTGGTTCTCCTCTGACACTCCCAGATACACCTCCAGACACTCCCAGATACACCTCCAGGCTTGCTCCCAGGTACACCTCTGGCACTCCCAGGTACCCCCTGACACTCCCAGGTGCACCTCGGCACTCCCAGGCCCTGCTCACACTGCCAGGTACCTCCCAGCACTCCCAGGTACACCACTCACACACTACCAGGTGCACCCTCTGACACTCCCAGGTGCCACTCACACTACAGGTGCACCTCTGACCTCCCAGGTGCTCATGACCTCCCAGGTACACCTTTGACACTAACTGGTGCACCTCTAACCTCCTGCTACACCCCTGGCCTCCCAGGTGCATCCGGCCTCCCAGGTACACCTCAGACACTCCCAGGTACACCTCTGGCTTGCTCCCAGGCCTCCGACTCTCCCAGGTACACCTCCGGCCTCTCAGGTACCTCTGACCTCCCAGGTGCCCAGTTCTCACACTCCAGGTACACCTCTGACACTCCCAGGTACCTCCCAACCTCCCAGGTAGTCCACTGACACTCACTGGTACACCTCTGATACTCCCAGGTACACCTCTGACACTCCCAGGTACACCTCAGACACACACAGGTACACCTCCAGACACTCCCAGGTGCACCTCCAGCGAACACTCCCAGGTAAACCTCAAGACACTCCCAGGTACACCTCAGACACTCCCAGGTACCACCTCAGACGCTCCAGGTGCATCTCTGACACTCCCAGGTGCACCTCTGCCACTCCCAGATGCACCTCTGACTTGCTCCCAGGTAAGCCTCTGGCCTCCCAGGTACACCTCAGACACTCCCAGGTACACCTCCTGATGCTCCCAGGCACCTCAGACTTGCTCCCAGGTAGTCACTGACACTCCTGGTACACCTCTCAATGTTTAAGTACACCTCCTGACACTCCCAGGTACCTCCAGACCTCCGAGGTACCACCTCAGACCTCCCAGGTACACCTCCAGACACTCCCAGGTGTGCCCACCTCAGACACTCCCAGGTACATCTCTGACACTCCCAGGTACACCTCTGCCACTCCCAGGTACACCTCTGACACTCTCCAGGTGAGCCTCCTTGACCTCCCAGGTACATTCAGACACTCCCCAGATACACCTCTGACATTCCCAGGTGCTCTTCTGAAAAGGCACCTCCCAGGTTACCTCAGACACTCCCAGGTGCCTCAGACACTCCCAGGTACACCTGACACTACCAGGTACCCCAGACACTCCCAGGTACACCTCCCAGCACTCCCAGGTACACCCCTGGCCTCCCAGGTACACCTCTGGCACTCCCAGGTGCTCCTCTGGCCTCCCAGGTACATCCCCAACCTCCTAGTACACCTCTGACAATCCCCAGGTACCACCTGACACTCCCAGATACACCTATGATACTCCCAGGTACCTCTGGCACTCCCAGGTACCTCCGGCTCTCCCAGGTACACCTCCCGATAGTCCCAGAGTACACCTCCCAGCACTCCCATTACTCTCTGGCCTCCTTGTTCACCTCTCACACTCCCAGGTACTCCTAACCTCCCTGCTACACCTCTCCTCCCAGGTACACATCCGGCACTCCCAGGTACACCTCCGACCTCCCAGGTACACCTCCGACTGCTCCCAGGTACTCCACACAGCCTTTCCCTGGTACCCCCTGACACTCCCAGGTACACCTCTGACACTCCCAGGTGCACCTCAGACACTCCCAAGTACACCCCTGTGCTCCCAGGTTCACCTCTGACACTCCCAGGTACTCACCCCAGCACTCCAGGTACTCCTGGCACTCCTGGTACAACCCGGCAACCTCCCAGGTACCTCTGACACTCCCAGGTACACCCCCAGGCACTCCAGGTACCTCTGGTCTCCCAGATTACACCTCTGACACTCCCAGTTTCACCTCCGACACTCCACCCCTGACCTCCCAGGTACACCCCTGGTGCTCCCAGATGCACCTCTGATACTCCCAGGTACACCTCTGACACTCCCAGGTACACCTCCGATACACCCCAGGTACACCTCCGATAGTCCCAGGTACACTTCTGACACTCACAGGTACACCTCTAACACTCCCAGGTACACATCTGACACTCCTAGGCACACCTCTGACAATCCCAGGTACAACTCTGACACTCTCAGGAACACCTCTGTGCTTCCAGGTGCACCTCTGACAATCCCAGGTGCACCTCTGATGCTCCCCAGGGTATGCCTCCCTGACCTCCCAGGTATGCCTCCCCAAACGCCTCAGGTACACCTCCCGACACTCCCAGTTAAACCCCTGACACTCCCAGTTACACCCCAGCATGCCCAGTTACACCTGACCACGCCCAGGTACACCCCTGACGCTCCCAGATACACCTATGATGCTCCCAGGTACACACTCTGACACTCCCAGGTACACCTCCGTCTCCCAGGTGCACCTCCGATGGTCCCAGGCCACACCTCCCCAACACTCCCAGGTACTCCTCTGACACTCCTTGTTCTCTCTCCCAGGTACACCTCTAACACTCCCCTACTACACCTCTCCCTCCCAGGTACATCCGACACTCCCAGGTGCCTCCGACACTCCCAGGTGCTCCTGGCCTCCTGGTACACCCCCAGCTGCTCCCAGGGCCACCTCCCCAGCACTCCCCAGGTTCACCTCTGACACTCCCAGGTGCTCACTGACCTCCAAGGTACTCACTGACACTCCTGGTACAACCCGTGACTCCCAGGTACACCTCTGACACTCCCAGGTACACCACTGACGGCCTCCCAGGTACACCTCTGATGTCCCAGTTACACCTCTGGCTTGCTCCCAGTTTCACCTCAGAGCACTCAGTTACACCTGGCCTCCCAGGTACACCTCTGAAATGCTCCCAGATACACTCTGATACTCCCACCTCCCAGCACTCCCAGGTACACCTCCGATACCCAGAGTACACACCTCCGATAGTCAGGTACACTTCTGACACTCCCAGGTACCTCTAACACTCCCTGGTACACCTCTGATGCTCCCAGGTACACATCCGTGCTCCCAGGTACACCGCCAGCACTCCCGTACTCCTCTGACCTCCCTGGTACACCTCCCCAGCACTCCCAGGTACACCTCTGACACTAACAATTTTTACTCTGACCTCCCAGGTGCACCTCTTACACTCCTGGTTCTCCTCTGACACTCCCAGATACACCTCCAGACACTCCCAGATACACCTCAGACACTCCCAGGTACACCTCTGACACTCCCAGGTACACCCCAGCACTCCAGGTGCACCTCTGACACTCCCAGGTACACCACTCACACCACCAGGTACACCTCTGACACTCCCAGGTGCACCACTCACACTACCAGGTCCCACACTCACGGCCTCCCAGGTACACCACTCACACTACCAGGTGCACCTCTGACACTCCCAGGTACTCCTTTGGCCTCCCAGGTACCTCAGACACTCCCGGGTACACAGCTGACACTCCCAGGTGCACCTCTGGCCTCCCAGGTACACCTCCGACTCTCCCAGGTACACCTCCGACACTCCTCAGGTACACCTCTGGCCTCCCAGGTACAGTTCTCCACGCAGGTACACCTCTGACACTCCCAGTGCCTCTGACCTCCCAGGTACACCTCCTGACACTCCCAGGACTCCTCTGACACTCCCAGGTACTCCACTGACATTCCCTGGTACACCTGCAACACTCCCAGTACACCTCCGACACTCCCAGTACACCTCCTGACATTCCCATTGCCTCCCCTGACACCTCCAGGTACCTCCCTGACCTCCCAGGTACACCTCTGGCTTTTGCTGGGCACACCTCTGGCCTCCCAGGTACACCTCTTACACTCCTGGTTCTCCTCTGGCCTCCCAGAGCCACCTCAACACTCCCAGATACACCTCAGACACTCCCAGGTACCTCTGAGCACTCCAGGTACACCCCAGCACTCCCAGTACACCTCACAACACTCCCAGGCACCACTCACACTGAGTACACCTCCCTACAAGCACTCTCAGGGACTTTCCTCACACTACCAGGTACACCTCTGGCCTCCCAGGTACACCACTCACACACTACAAGTACACCTCTGACCTCCCCAGGTACTCCTTTGACACTCCCCAGGTACATGACTAACTGGTGCATCTAACTTGCTCCTGCTACACCCTGACACTCCCAGGTACACATCAAACACTCCCAGGTACACCTCCAGACACTCCCAGGTACACCGCCCCAGCCCTCCCAGATTTTCTGACACTCCAGGTACACCTCCGACTCTCCCAAGGTACACCTCCGACACTCTCAGGTACCTCTGGCCTCCCAGGTACACCTCCTGGCTTGCTCCCAGGTACAGTTCTCCTGCAGGCCTCAACTCCCAAGTACCTCTGACACTCCCAGTTACACCCTGACACTCCCAGTAACACCTGACCTCCCAGTGCACCGGCACTCCAGATACACCCATGATACTCCCAGGTACCTCTGGCCTCCCAGGTACACCTCCGATACTCCCTGTTTTTCAAATGTAGTCCCAGGCACACCTCAGGCTGCTCCCAAGTACACCCCTGGCTTGCTCCCAGGTTCACCTCCCAGGCCTCCCAGGTACTCCTGGCCTCCCAGGTACTCACTGACACTCCTGAGGCCCCAGCCGTGACACTCCCAGTGCCTCCTGACACTCACTCCCAGATACCCATGATACTCCCAGGTACACCTCTGACACTCCCAGGTACCTCCGTCTCCCTGGTACCTCCGTGGTCCCAGGTACACCTCAGACACTCCCAAGTACACCTGACACTCCCAGGTTCACCTCTGACACTCCCAGGTACTCACTGACACTCCCAGGTACTCCACTGACACTCCCTGTGGTACAACCGTGACCTCCCAGGTACACCTCTGACACTCCCAGGTACACCACCCAACACTCCCAGGTACCTCTGATGCTCCCAGTTACACCCCTGACACTCCCAAATACACCATGATACTCCCTGGTACCTCCTGACACTCCCAGGTACACCTCCCGTGCTCCTGGTACACCTCCAGGTAGTCCCGTACCTCTGGCTGCTCAAGTACACCCCTGACCTCCCAGGTTCACCTCTGACACTCCCAGGTACTCCCCTGACACTCCCAGGTACTCCACTGACACTCCCTGGTACAACCTGACCTCCCAGTTACACCCCTGACACTCCCAGGTACCTGACACTCCCAGATACACCTCTGATACTCTCAGGTACACCTCTGACACTCCCAGGTACCTCCTATACACCCCAGGTACACCTCCGATAGTCCCAGGTACACTTCTGGCTCCCAGGTACACCTCTAACTCCCTGGTACACCTCTGATACTCCCAGGTACATCCGACACTCCCAGGTACACCTCCCACGTGCTCCTCTGACACTCCCTGGTACCTCTGTGCTCCAGGTACACCTCTGAGCACTAACTGGTACACCTCTGACACTCCCAGGTACCTCTTACACTCCCTGTTCTCTCCTGACACTCCCAGATACACCTCAGACGCTCCCAGATACCTCAGACCTCCCAGGTACACCTCTGACACTCCCAGGTACCCTGACACTCCCAGGTACACCTCTCACCTCCCAGGTACACCACTCACACTACCAGGTACACCTCTGAGCTCCCAGGTGCACCACTCACACTACCAGGTACACCTCCTGACCCTCCCAGGTACACCACTCACACTACCAGGTACACCTCTGACCTCCCAGGTACTCCTTGGCCTCCCAGGTACACCTTGACACTGCTTAATTTACCTCTACCGCTCCCTGCTACACCTGACCTCCCAGGTACATCCCGACTCTCCCAGGTACACCTCAGGCACTCCCAGGTACACCTCTGACACTCCCAGGTACCTCCGGCTCTCCCGTGCACCTCCGACACTCTCAGGTACACCTCTGACACTCCCAGGTACAGTTCTCACACTCCCAGGTACACCTCTGACACTCCCAGGTACACCTCCCACCTCCCAGGTACACCTCTCACACTCCCAGGTACACCTCTGACCTCCCAGGAACTCCTCTGAGCCTCCCAGGTACTCCACTGACATTCCTGGTACACCTCTGACACTCCCAGGTACACCTCCGACACTCCCAGGTACACCTCTGACATTCCCAGGTACACCTCTGACACCTCCAGGTACACCTCTGACATTGGCAGGTACACCTCTGACACTCGCAGGTACACCTGTGACACTTCCAGGCCACCTCCACACTCCGAGGTACCTCTGCACTCCAGTACACCTCCAATATTCCCAGGCACACTTCCCGTCTCCCAGGTACACGGCACTCCCAGGTACTCACTGACACTCCCAGGTACACCTCAGGCACTCCCAGGTACCTCACACCTCCCAGGTACACCTCCGGCCTCCCAGTTACACCCCTGACCTCCCAGTTACACCCCTGACACTCGCAGTTACACCCCTGACCTCCCAGGTACACCCCTGACACTCCCAGATACACCTATGATACTCCCAGGTACACCTCTGAGCTCCCAGTGCACCTCCGATACTCCCAGGTACACCTCCGATAGTCCCAGGTACACCTCTGACACTCCCAGGTACTCCTCTGACCACTCCCTTGTTCACCTCTCACCTCCCAGGTACACCTCTAATACTCCCTACCTCTCACACTCCCAGGTACACATCCGGCACCCAGGTACCTCCGACACTCCCAGGTACTCCTGACACTCCCTGGTACCCCACCTCCGTGCACCTCCCAACCTCCCAGGCACCTCAGACACTCCAAGCACCCCAACCTCCCGTTCACCTCTGACACTCCCGTGCTCACAGCACTCGCGTGCTCACTGACACTCCTGGGTACAACCCTTGGCCTCCCAGGTACACCTACTACCAGGTACCTCTGACCTCCCAGGTACACCACTCACCCCCAGGTACACCTCCGGCTCTCCCAGGTGCTCCACTGACCTCCCTGGTACACCCCTGACCTCCCAGGTACACCTCTGACCTCCCAGGTACACCTCAGACACTTCCCAGGCACCTCTGACACTCCCAGGTACACCTCCTGACACTCCCAGGTACTCACCTGACACTCCCAGGTACTCCACCCAGCACTCCCTGGTACAACCCGTGACCTCCCAGGTACACCTCTGACCTCCCAGGTACACCACTCAACACTCCCAGGTACCTCTGATGCTCCCAGTTACACCTCTGGCCTCCCAGTTTCACCTCCGGCCTCCCAGTTACACCTCTGGCCTCCCAGGTACACCCCAACTCCCAGATACACCTCTGATACTCCCAGGTACACCTCTGACTTCTCCAGGTACCTCTCGATCACCCCAGGTACACCTCCCAGTGGTCCCAGGTACACTTCTGACACTCCAGGTACACCTCTAACACTCCCTGGTACACCTCTGATACTCCCAGGTACACATCCGACACTCCCAGGTACACCATGACACTCCCACGTACTCCTCTGACACTCCTGGTACCTCTGACACTCCCAGGTACACCTCTGACACTAACTGGTACACCTCTGACCTCCCAGATGCACCTCTTACCTCCTGGTTCTCCTCTGACACTCCCAGATACACCTGAGACACTCCCAGATACCTCAGACACTCCCAGGTACACCTCTGACACTCCCAGGTACACCCCCTGACACTCCCAGGTACACCTCTGGCCTCCCAGGTACACCACTCACACTACCAGGTACACCTCTGACATTGCTCCCAGGTACACCACTCACACTCCCAGGTACACCTCTGACACTCCCAGGTACACCACTCACACTACCAGGTACACCTCTGGCCTCCCAGGTACTCCTTTGACACTCCCAGGTACACCTTTGACACCCTAACTGGTACACCTCTGTACTCCCTGCTACACCCCTGACACTCCCAGGTACCTCTGACACTCCCAGGTACACTTCTCACACTCCCAGGTACACCTCTGACACTCCCAGGTACACCCTCTGACACTCCCAGGTACACCTCCGACCTCCCAGAACTCCTCCCAGGCACTCCCAGGTACTCCACTGACATTTCCCGGTACACCTCTGACACTCCCAGGTACACCTCCGACACTCCCAGGTACACCTCTGACATTCCCAGGTACACCTCTGACACCTCCTGGTACACCTCTGACATTGGCAGGTACACCTCTGACACTCCCATGTACACCTGTGACACTTCCAGAGTACACCTCCCATTCTCAGTACACCTCTGGCACTCCCAGGTACCTCCAATATTCCCAGGCACACCTCCGATACTCCCAGGTACACTTTTGACACTCCCAGGTACTCCCCCAGCCTCCCAGGTACACCTCGAACCTCCCAGGTACCTCTGACACTCCCAGGTACACCTCCAGACACTCCCAGGTAGTCCCAGCCAGCACTTCCTGGTACACCTCCTGATACTCCCAGGTACACCTCTGACACTCCCAGGTACACCTCAGACACTCCCAGGTACACCTCAGATGCTCCCAGGTACTCAGACACTCCCAGGTAACCTCAGACACTCCCAGGTACACCCCTGACACTCCCAGATACACCTCCTGATACTCCCAGGTACACCTCTGACACTCCCAGGTACACCTCCGATACACCCCAGGTACACCTCCGATAGTCCCAGGTACTCTGACACTCCCAGGTACACCTCTAACACTCCTGGTACACCTCGATACTCCCAGGTACACATCCGACACTCCCAGGTACACCGCTGACACTCCCACGTACTCCTCTGGCACTCCTGGTACACCTCTGGCCTCCCAGGTACACCTCTGACACTAAACTGGTACACCTCTGACACTCCCAGGTACACCTCTTACACTCCCTGGTTCTCCTCTGGCCTCCCAGATACACCTCAGACACTCCCAGATACACCTCAGACCTCCCAGGTACACCTCTGACACTCCAGGTACACCCCTGACCTCCCAGGTACCTCCGACACTCCCAGGTACACCACTCACACTACCAGGTACACCTCTGACACTCCCAGGTACACCACTCACTACCAGGTACACCTCTGGCACTCCCAGGTACACCACTCACACTACCAGGTACACCTCTGACACTCGGTCCTCCTCTGGCCTCCCAGGTACACGCTTTCTCTGGTACACCTCTGCCTCCCTGCTGCACCCCTGACACTCCCAGGTACATCCGACCTCCCAGGTACACCTCAGACACTCCCAGGTACACCGCTGACACTCCCAGGTACACCTCTGACACTCCAGGTACACCTCCGACTCTCCCAGGTACACCTCCGACACTCTCCAGGTACACCTCTGGCCTCCCAGGTACCTCCTGGCCTCCCAGGTACACCTCTGACCTCCCAGGTACACCTCTGACACTCCCAGGTACACCTCTGACACTCCCAGGAACTCCTCTGACCTCCCAGGTACTCCACTGACATTCCTGGTACACCCTGACACTCCCAGGTACATCCCACTCCAGGTACACCTCTGACATTCCCAGGCACCTCTGACACCTCCATGTTGCACCTCTGACATTGGCAGTACACCTCTGACACTCGCAGGTACACCTGTGACACTTCCAGTACACCTCCGACACTCCGAGGTACACCTCTGACACTCCCAGGTACACCTCCGACATCTCCGGGTACACCTCTGACATTCCCAGGTACACCTCTGACACCTCCAGGTACACCTCTGACATTGGCAGGTACACCTCTGACACTCGCAGGTACACCTGTGACTTCAAACTCCTCAGACACTCCCAGGTACACCTCTGACACTCCCAGGCCTCCGACACTCCCAGTTACACCCCTGACACTCCCAGTTACACCCCTGACACCCAGTTACACCTGACACTGCAGGGTACACCCTGACTCTCCCAGATACACCTCAGACCTCCCAGGTACACCATGAGCCTCCCAGGTACACCTCTGACACTCCCAGGTACACCTCTGACACTCCCAGGTACACCTCTGCTACTCCCAGGTACACCGCTGACACTCCCAGGTACACCGCTACACTGCCAGTACACCTCAGACACTGCCAGGTACACCTCTGACACTCCCAGGTACAGCTCAGTCACTCCCAGGTACACCTCAGACACTCCCAGGTGCACCTGTGACACTCCTAGTTACACCTCTGACACTCCCAGGTACACCTCTGACACTCTCAGGAACACCTCAGACACTCCCAGGTACACCTCTGACACTCCCAGGTACTCCTCTCACACTCCCAGGTACACCTCAGACATTCCCAGGTACCCCTGACACTCCAGGTACACCTTTGAAACTCCCAATAACACCTCTGACCTCCGAGGTACACCCCAGATCTCCCAGGTACCTGACCTCCCAGGTACTCCTCTGACCTCCCAGGTACATCTCAGACACTCCCAGGTACCCCAGACACTCCCAGGTACACATCTGACCTCCCAGGTACACCTCTGACACTCCCAGGTATGCCTCTGACACTCTCAGGAACACCTCCGACACTCCCAGGTACCTCTGACACTTCCAGGTACCCAGACACTCCCAGGTACATATCTGACACTCCTAGGTACACCTCTGACACTCCAGGTACACCTCTGACACTCTCAGTTCCAACTCTCCCAGGTACCTCTGACACTCCCAGGTACACCTCTGACCTCCCAGGTACACCACTGACACTCCCAGGTACACCTCTGATACTCCCAGTTATACCTCTGAGCACTCCCAGTTACACCTCCGGCTGCTCAGTGCACTTCAGCACTCCCGGTCCACCCCTGACCTCCCAGATACACCTCTCATACTCCCAGGTACACCTCTGAGCACTCCCAGGTACACCTCCGATACCCCCAGGTACACCTCCAGTCATTGGGTACACCTCTGACACTTCCATGTTCACCTCTGACACTCCCAGGTACACCAATGACCTCCCAGGTACACCTCTGACACTCCCAGGTCACCAATGGCACTCCCAGGTACCTCTGACCTCCCAGGTACTCCTTTGACGCTCCCAGGTACTCCTCTGACACTCCCAGGTACACCTCTGACACTCCCAGGTACACCTCTGACACTCCCAGGTACACCGCTGACACTCCCAGGTACACCGCTGGCTCTGCAGGTACACCTGTGACACTCCCAGGTCACCTCTGACACCCCAGGTACACATCTGACACTGCCAATACCTCTCTGACACTCCCAGGTACACATATGACACTCCCAGGTACATCTCCGACACTTCCAGGTACACCTCAGACACTCCCAGGTACACGCTTGACCTCCAGGTACACCTCTGACTCTCCTTGGTACACCTACTCCCAGGTACACCAATGACACTCCCAGGTACACCTCCTTGCTCAGGTACCAGCCCAGCACTCCCAGGTACCTCTGACCTCCCAGGTATCTTTGACGCTCCCAGGTACTCTCCTGACACTCCCAGGTACCTCTGACACTCCCAGGTACACCTCTGACACTCCCAGGTACACCGCTGACACTCCCAGGTACACCGCTGGCTACCAGGTACACCTGTGACACTCCAGGTACACCTCTGACACCCCAGGTACACATCTGACACTGCCAGGTGCACCTCTGACACTCCCAGGTACACATGAGCCTCCCAGGTACATCTCCGACACTTCCAGGTACACCTCAGACACTCCCAGGTCACGCTGACACTCCCAGGTACACCTCTGACTCTCCTTGGTACACCTCTTACACTCCTGGTTCTCCCCCAACCTCCCAGGTCTCCTCAGACCTCCCAGGTACACCTCAGACACTCCAGGTACATCTCTGACCTCCCAGGTGCCTCTGACCTCCCAGGTACACCTCTGACCTCCCAAGTACCTCAGCCTCCCAGGTACACCTCTGACACTCCTAGGTACCTCCAGACACTCCCACGTACCCCTGCCTCCCAGGTACACCTCCCAGCACTCCCGTACACCTCTGCCTCCGAGGTTCACCCCAGACACTCCCAGGTACTCTCCTGACCTCCCAGGTACACCTCAGACACTCTCAGGTACCCATATGCTCCCAGGTACACACCTGACCTCCCAGGTACACCTCTGAAACTCCCAGGTACACCTCTCGACACTCAGGAACACCTCCGGCACTCCCAGGTACACCTCTGACACTCCAGGTACACCTCCTGACACTCCCAGGTACACCACTGACACTCCCAGGTACTCCTCTGACCCTCCCTGGTTCTCTCAACACTCCCAGGTACACATCCGACACTCCAGGTACACCTCCGACACTCCCAGGTACTCCACTGACACTCCCTGGTACACCCTTGACACTCCCAGGTACAGCTCAGACACTCCCAGGTACCTCAGACACTCCCAGGTGCACCTGTGACGCTCCCAAAGTGCTTCTCTGACCTCCCAGGTACACTCTGACCTCCCAGGCACCTCTGACACTCTCAGGAACACCTCCGACTCTCCCAGGTACACCTCTGACACTCCCAGGTACACCTCTGACATCTCCAGGTACACCACTGACACTCCCAGGTACCTCTGATACTCCCAGTTATGCCTCTGACACTCCCAGTTACACCTCCGACACTCCCAGTTACGCCCCTGACACTCCCAGGTCCACCTGACACTCCCAGATACACCTCTCATACTCCCAGGTACCTCTGGCCTCCCAGGTACACCTCCGATACCCCAGGTACACCTCCGATCGTCCCAGGTACACCTCTGACACTTCCATGTTCACCTCTACCTCCCAGGTACACCAGCCCAACCTCCCAGGTACACCTCTGACCTCCCATGTTCACCTCTGACCTCCCAGGTACACCTCCGAGCCTCCCAGGTACACCTCTGACCTCCCAGGTACACCGTGACACTCCCTGGTACACCGCTAAACTGCCAGGTACACCTGTGACCTCCCAGGTACACCTCTGACACCCCCAGGTCACACTCTGACACTGCCAGGTACACCTCTGACACTCCCAGGTACATGTGACCTCCCAGGTACATCTCCGACACTTCCAGGTACACCTCAGGCACTCCCAGGTACACCGCTGACCTCCCAGGTACACCTCTGACTCTCCTTGGTACCTCCGACACTCCCAGGTACCTCCGACACTCCCAGGTACACTTCTCCACACTCCCACATGCCTCTGACTCTCCCAGGTACCTCTGACATTGCCAGGTACACCTCTGACACTCCCAGGTACACCTGTGACACTCCGGGTACATCTCCGACACTTCCAGGTACAACTTCTGGCACTCCCAGGTACACCTCCGATATTCCCAGGTACACCTCCGATACTTCTAGGTACACTTTTGACACTCCCAGGTACTCCACTGACACTCCCTGGTACACCTCTGACACTCCCAGGTACACCTCAGACACTCCCAGGTACACCCCAGACACTCCCAGGTACACATCTGACACTCCCAGGAACACCTCTGACACTCCCAGGTATACCTCTGACACTCTGAGGAACACCTCCGACACTCCCAGGTACACCTCTGACACTTCCAGGTACACCCCAGACACTCCCAGGTACATATCTGACACTCCTAGGTACACCTCTGGCCTCCCAGGTACACCTCTGACACTCTCAGGAACACCTCCGACTCTCCCAGGTACACCTCTGACCTCCCAGGTTCTGACCTCCCAGTTCCACCACTGACACTCCCAGGTACCTTCCTGATGCTCCAGTTATACCTCTGGCTTGCTCCCAGTTACACTCAAGCCTCCCAGTTCACGCCTGACCTCCAGGCACCTGGCCTCCCAGATACCTCAACCTCCCAGATGCACCTCATGCTCAGGTGCCTCTGGCCTCTGGTGCCTCCCGATGCCCCAGGTACACCTCCACGTCGTCCCAGGTACACCTCGGCCTTCCATATTGGCCTCTGACACTCTGGGTGTGAGCCTCCCAGGTACACCTCTGACAATCTGGTACACCAATGGCCTCCCAGGTGCACTTCTGTGCTCCCAGGTGCTCAGCTGACGCTCCCAGGTACTCCTCTGGCCTCCCAGGTACCTCCCAGCCTCCCCAGGTGCACCTCTGACCTCCCAGGTGCCTCTGACACTCCCAGGTGCCACCGCTGACACTCCCAGGTACAACGCTGAAGCTGCCAGGTACCTGCCTGACACTCCAGGTGCCTCCTGGCCACCCCAGGTGCATCTGGCACTGCCAGGTTGCACTTCAGCACTCCCAGGTACACATGTGACACTCCCAGGTGCATCTCGACACTTCAGGTGCCTCCAGGCCTCCAGGTATGCCTTGACACTCTCAGGTACCTCGTCTTGTTGCACCTCGACCTCCCAGTACACCTCCGGCCTCCCAGGTGCCTTCTCCACCTCCCACATGCTGCCTCCTGACTCTCCCAGGTACACCTCTGGCACAGCCAGGTACACCTGACCTCCAAGTACCTGCTTGACACTCAAGTACATCTCCGACACTTCCAGTACCTTCTGGCACTCCCAGGTACCTCCGTATTCCCAGTACACCTCCAAATACTCCCTAAGTACCTTGTGCTCGTGCTCCTGGCACTCCTAGTACACCTCTGGCCTCCCAGGTACCTCTGACACTCCCAGTGCCTCTTACACTCCCAGGTTTCTCCCCTGTGCTCTGCCTCCTCAGGTACTCCAGGTACCTCAGGCACTCCAGGTACATCTCCTGACACTCCCCAGGTGAACCTCCCCAGCCTCCCAGGCCTCTGACACTCCCAAGTTCTCCTGGCCTCCAGTACCTCTGGCCTCCCGTGCCTCAGACACTCCGGCACCTGACCTCCCAGGCCACCTCGGCACTCCAGGTACCTCTGGCCTCAGGTTCACCTGACACTCCCAGGTACTCTCTGGCCTCCTAAATTACACCTCAGACCTCTCCAATTGCACCCATATGCCCAGTACCTGGCCTCCCATTACACCTCTAGGCTCCCAGGCACACCTCTGACACTCTCGAACACCTCCAGCACTCCCAGGTACCTCCTAGCCTCCCAGGCACCTCAGCCTCCCAGGTACCTACTGGCCTCCCGTGCTCCTCTGGCCTCCCTGGTTCCTCTGGCCTCCCAGTACATCCGACACTCCCAGGTACACCGGCCTCCCAGGTGCTCCTGACACTCCTGGTGCCTTGGCCTCCCAGGTACACTCAGACACTCCAGTGCCTCAAACCTCCCAGGTGCAGCTTAAGTGCTTCTCCTGACACTCCAGGCACCTCAGCCTCCCAGGTGCACCTTGGGCCTCCCCAGTGCACCATGGCCTCCCAAGTGCACCTCAACACTCCCAGATTGCACCTCTGACTCTCCTTGGTACACCTCCATTGCTCCCAGGTACACCTCCGACCTCCCAGGTACCAATTCTGTTGCTCCCAGGTGCCTCCCCAACCTCCAGGTTTCTGAACACTCCCAGTGCCATCTGTGGCTCCAGGAACCTCTGGCCTCCCAGGTATACCTCTGACACTCTGAGAACACCTCCGACACTCCAGGTACACCTCCTGACTGCTTCCAGGTACCCCCAGACACTCCAGGTGCCTTATCCTGACCTCCTAAATTTTACCTCCTGACACTCCCAGGCCTCTGTCAAGGCTTCCTCCGACTCTCCCAGGTACACCTCCCCAGCCTCCCAGGTACCTCCCCAACCT
This sequence comes from Homarus americanus, assembly GCF_018991925.1. NCBI lineage: Eukaryota > Metazoa > Arthropoda > Malacostraca > Decapoda > Nephropidae > Homarus > Homarus americanus. The sequence goes on along the minus strand of NW_024743338.1, from coordinate 23,820 downwards.
CCCAGGCCTCCCAACCTCCAGGTGCACCTCTGAGTACTCCCAGTGCCTCCAGCCTTCCAGTTACACTCGGCCTCCCAGTGCGCCCCTGGCCTCCAGGTACCCCAGCACTCCCAGATACACCTCTCCTTGCTCCCAGGTACCTCTGGCTTGCTCCCAGGTACACCTCCGATGCCCAGGTACTGCCTCCGATCGTCAGAGTACCTCTGACCTTCCATGTTAACCTCCTGACACTCCCAGGTACCTGTGGCTGCTCAGTGCCTCTGACAATCTGGGTACACCAATGACACTCCCATTTCCTCTGACACTCCAGGCCTCCTTTGACGCTCCCAGGTACTCCTCCTGACACTCCCAGGTACCTCCTGACCTCCCAGGTACCTCAGCACTCCCAGGTTTCCTCTGAGCTCCCAGGTGCACTGACCTTGGGTACGCTGAAACTGCCAGGTACCTGCACTCCCAGTGCAGCACCCCCCAGGTACATCTGACACTGCCAGGTGCCTTCCTGGCCTCTGGTAACACATGTGTGACACTCCCAGGTACATCTCCGACACTTCCAGGTTTTATAGACACTCCCAGGTATACCGCTGACACTCTCAGGTGCACCTCCTGACTCTCCTTGTTGCCTCCGGCCTCCCAGGTCACACCTCCGCACTCCAGGTACTTCTCTGCACTCCAGCATGCCTCTGACTCTCCCAGGTACCTCTGGCACTGCAGTGCCTGAGCACTCCGTTGCCTGCTTGACCTCCCAGAGTGCATCTCCGACCTTCCAGGCCCTTCTGCTCCCAGGTACATCAGTATTCCCAGGTACCTCCATTGCTCTAAATTTTAACTGACACTCTAGTGCTCCTGGCTCCTGGTGCACCTCTGGCCTCCCAGTGCCTCCCTGACCTCCCAGGTACCTCTTGCACTCCCTGGTTCTCCCCTGACTTGCTCCCAGTGTCACTCAGACACTCCCAGGTGCCTCAGACTCAGGTGCATCTCTGACACTCCCAGGTGGTGCTCTGAGCACTCCAGTGCACCTCTGACACTCAAGTACACCTCCCCAGCCTCCCAGGTACACCTCTGACCTCCCTAGGTACCTCAGACACTCCCGTACCCCCTGACCTCCAGTGCCTCTCCCAGGTACCTCTGACTCTCCGGTACACCTCCGACATCGGTACACCTCCGACCTCCCAGGTGCACTTCTCACCTCCCAGGTACACCTCTGACTCCCCAGGTGCACCTCTGACACTGCCAGGTACACCTCTGACCTCCCAGATACACCTCTGACACTCCCAGGTGCTTCACTGACATTCCCTGGTTCACCTCCTGACCTCCCAGGTACACCTCTGACTCAGGTACACCTCTGACACTCCCAGGTACACCTCTGACACCCCGGTACCCATCCTGACACTTCAGGTACACCTCGGACACTCCCAGGTACACCGCCAGCCTCCCAGGTACACCTCTGACTCTCATTGGTGACCTCCGACACTCCCAGGTACCTCCGACTCTCCCAGGTACACCTCACCTCCCAGGTACACTTCTCACACTCCAGGTACCTCTGACTCTCAGGTACACCTCTGACACTGCCAGGTACCCTCTGACGCTCCCAGGTACACCTCTAGACAGTCCCAGGTACTCACTGACATTCCTGGTACCTCTGACATGGTACACCTCTGACACTCCGGTACACCATGACACTCCAGGTACCATGACACTCCAAGTGCACCGCTTAGACTTACCTCGAACACTCCCAGGTACGGTCAGACACTCCCAGGTACACCTCAGACACTCCCAGGTGCACCTGTGACGCTCCAAGTGCTTCTCTGACACTCCCAGGCACACCTCTGACACTCAGGTACACCTCAGACACTCCAGGTACTCCTCTCACTCCCAGGTACACCTCTGAGCACTCCAGGTACACCACTGACACTCCCAGGTACTCCTCGACGCCCGTTTCGCCAGCCTCCCAGGTGGACATCCGACAATCCAGGTACACCTCCGACCTCCCAGGTCTCCTGACACTCCTGGTTGCACCCTTGACACTCCAGGTACCTCTGACCTCCCAGGTACAACTCAGGCACTCCCAGGTCCCACTGACACTCCTGGTACACCCCTCCTCCCTGGTACACCCTCACACTCCCAGGTACACCTCTGGCACTCCCAGGTGCTCGTCTGACCTCCTGGTGCACCTCTGACACTTCAGGTACACCTCAGACACTCCCAGGTACACCTCTGGCACTTCCAGGTACACCTCTGACTCTCAGGTACTCCACTCCTGGTACTCCTTTGATCTCCCAGGTACCCTCTGACGCTTCGGTACACCCTGACTCTCCCAGGTACACCCTGACACTTCCAGGTACACCTCAGACACTCCCAGGTACACCCTGACACTCCCAGGTACACCTGACACTCCCAGGTACACCCTGACGCTCTCAGGTACACCTCTGACATCCCAGTTGCACCCACACTCCCAGTTCTCTGACCTCCAAGGTGCTCCTCTGACACTCCCAGGTACCTCAGCCATTCCCAGGTGCACCCTGACATCCAGTTACACCTCTGAAACTCCCAAGTACACCTCTGACACTCCGGGGTACACCCAGCCCTCCCAGGTACACCTGACTCTCAGGTGCTCCTCGACACCAGGTACACCTCAGACACTCCCAGGTAAACCCCAGACACTCCCAGGTACACATCCGACACTCCCAGGTACACCTCTGACGCATTCCAAATTACACCTCTGACACTCTCAGGAACACCTCCGACCTCCAAGTTTACAACCTCCCAGGTGCACCCCAGACACTCCCAGCACTCCTGGTACCTCTGACACTCCCAGGTACCCTATGACACTCTCAAGACTTCGACAATCCCAGGTACACCTCTGACACTCCCAGGTACACCTCTGACACTCCCAGGTACACCACTGCCTCCAGGTACACCTCTGATACTCCCAGTTATACCTCTGACCTCCAGTTACACCTCCGACAATCCCAGATACACCCCTGACGCTCCAGAACACCTCTCACTCCTCTGCACCTCAGATACCCCCAGGTTACCTCCGATAGTCCCAGGTACACCTCTGACACTTCAATGTTCACCTCTGACACTCCCGGGTACACCAATGACACTGCCAGGTACCTCTGACACTCCAGGTGCACCACCGACACTACCAGGTACACCTCTGACGCTCCAAAGTGCTCCTTTGACGCTCAGGTACTCCCCTGACACTCCCAGGTACACCTCTGACACTCCAGGTAATCCTCGTGACGCTCCATGTACTCCCCTGACATTCCCAGGTGCACCTCTACACTCCAAGTACTCCTCTGACCTCCCAGGTACACCACTTCACTCCCAGGTACACCGTGACACTGCCAGGTACACCTCAGGCTTGCTGGTACTCAGACACTCCCAGGTAGCTCAGACACTTCGGTATCCTCAGAGCACTCTCAGGTGCACCTGTGACTCTCCCACACTTCTCTGACTCCCAGGCACGCCTCTGGCCTCCCAAGTCACCTCAGCACTCCCAGTACCGCTCTGCCTCCCAGGTACCTCTGACTTACTCCCAGGTACACCTCTGACTCTCCTTGTGCACCTCCGACACTCCCAGGTACACCTCCGGCACTCCCAGGTACACTTCTCACACTCCATGTGCACCTCTATTCTCCCAGGTACACCTCTGACACTGCCAGGTGCACCTCTGACCTCCAGATACACCTCTGGCCTCCCAGGTTCACTCACTGACCATTCCTGGTACACCTCCTGACCTCCAGGTACACCTCTGACACGTCCAGGTACACATCTGACACTGCCAGGTGCACCTCTGGCCTCCCAGGTACACATGTGACACTCCCAGGTACATCTCCGGGGACTTCCAGGTACCTCAGGCCTGGTGCCTTCGGCCTCCCAGGTACACCTCTGACTCTCGTTGGTGCCTCGGCCTCCCAGTTTCTCCGACACTCCCGTACACTTCTCACCTCCCACATTCACCTCTGGCTCTAATTACCTCTGACTTTTGAGTACCTCTGACACTCCCAGGTACACCTGTGACACTCCCAGGTCATCTCCGACGCTTCCAGGTACAACCTCTGGCTCCCAGGTACACCTCCGATATTCCCAGGTACACCTCCGATGCTCCCAGGTACACCTTTGAAGCTCAGGTACTCACTGACACTCCTAGGACACCTCTGACACTCCAGGTACACCTCCTGACACTCCCAGGTACACCTCTCACTCCCAGGTACACCTCTGACACTCCCAGGTTACCTTCCTCTGCAGCTACACCTCTGACACTCCCAGGTACACCTCTTACACTCCCAGGTACACCTCAGACACTCCCAGGTACATCTTGACACGCCCAGGTACCTCTGACACTCCCAGGTGCACCTCCTGGCACTCCCAGTACACACCTCTCTGACACTCCCAGGTAGCCTCTGACACTCCCAGGTACACCCCAGACACTCCTGCTCCCCACCTCTGACATTCCCAGGTACACCTCAGACACTCCCAGGTGCACCCCTAGCACTCCAGGTACACCCCTGACACTCCCAGGTACACCTCTGATGTTCAGAGACTCCCAGACACTCCCAGGTACTCCTCTGACACTCCCAGGTACCTCTGACACTCCCAGGCCCCTTTGACTCTCTCAGGTACCTGGGCTCCCAGGTACCTCTGACCTCCCAGGTACACCTCTGACACTCTCAGGAACACCTCCGACACTCCCAGGTACACCTCTGGCCTCCCAGGTGCACCTGTCACCTCCCAGGTACACCTGACCTCCCAGGTATCCTCTGGCCTCCTTGTTCACCTCTGACCTCCCAGTGCCTTCCTCCACCCCCAGGTGCGCCTCCGACACTCCCAGGTACTCTGACCTCCCTGGTACACCCTTGACACTCCCAGGTACACCTCTGGCCTCCCAGGCCTGGCTCAGACACTCCCAGGTACACCACGCACTCCCTGGAACACCCCTCACACTCCCTGGTATACCCCTCATCCTGACACTTGCAGGTACCCTCTGTCCTCCCAGGTACTCTCCGTGGTGTCCTCTGGCACTCCCAGGTACACCAGCTTGGTACCTCTGTTTTAGGCCCCTGCTTGCTCCCAGGTACACCTCTGACACTCCCAGGTACACCTCCAGGCACTCCCAGGAACACCCCTGACCTCCCAGGTACACCTCTGACTCCCAGGTACACCCCAGACCTCCCAGGTGCACCTGGTGCTCCCAGGTACCTCGACACTCCAGGTGCTCCTCTGAGCTTGCCAGGTACACCTCAGACATTCCCGAGGTGCACCTGGCTGCTCCCAGGTACCTCTGAAACTCCCAAGTACACCTCTGACACTCCGGGGTGGATACCAGACACTCCCAGGTACACCCTTGACGCCTCCCAGGTGCTCTCTGACCCTCCCAGGTACACCTCTGACACTGTCAGGAACCACCTCCCATTCTCCCAGGTACACACTCTGACACTCCCAGGTACCTCTGACACTTCCAGGTACACCTCCTGGCACTCCCAGGTACTCCACTCTTTGGTACTCTGTGATACTCCCAGGTACCTCTCTGACACTCCAGCTACCTCTGACTCCCAGGTGCACCCCTGACACCCCAAAGGTACACCTCAGACACTCCCAGGTACACCCCAGACCTCCAAGATACCTGACACTCCCAGGAACACCCCTGACACTCCCAGGTACACCTCTGACATTCCCAAGGTCCACCTCTGACTCTCCCAGGTACCCCAGACACTCCCCAGATGCGCCTCTGATGTTCCCAGGTGCTCATCTGACACTCTGGGTGTCTGAACTTGCTCCCAGGTACACCCCTGACTTGCTCCCAGGTGCACCCCTGAGCACTCCCAGGTACACCTCTGACACTCCGGGTACCCCAGACACTCCCAGGTGTTTCCTCTGACCTCCCAAGTACACCTCAGACCTCCCAGGTACACCAGACACTCCCAGGTGCACATCTTTTCACTCCGTTTTGCCTCTGGGCACTATCAGGTACACATCCTGACACTCTAAGTACACCACTGACTTCTCAGGTACACCTCTGACCTCCAGGCCACTCGCTGACGCTCCAGTACTCCTCTGACTTGCTCCCAGGTACCTCTGACACTCCCAAGTACCTCTGGCTTTCCAGTACACCATGACACTCCCAGGTGAACCATGACACTCCCAGGTACACCTCTGACACTCCCAGGTACACCTCTGACACTCCCAGGTACCACCCCAGCACTCCCAGGTACACCAGCTTGACACTGCCAGTACCTCAGACACTGCCAGGTACACACCTCAGACACTCCCAGGTACAGCTCCAGACTTGCTCTGAGTGCACCTCAGACACTCCCAGGTGCACCTGTATGTGACGCTCTAAGGAGTAGCTTCTCCTGACACTCCCAGGGCGCCTCTGGCCTCCCCAGGTACACCTCAGACACTCCCAGGTGCACTTGACACTCCCAGGTACCTCCTGACACTCCCAGGTACACCTCCTGACTCTCCTCCAATTTGCACCTCCGACACTCCGGGTACCTCTGACACTCCCAGGTACTTCTGACCTCCTAGTTGCACCTCGCATTCCCATTTTTGACACTCCCAGGTCACCCTGACCTCCGGTACACCTTTGATAATCCGGTACACCTAAACACTTCCAGGTACTCCTCTGACAATCCCAGGTACACTTCAGCACTTCCGGTACATCAGATGCTCCCAGGTACACATCTGACACTCCCAGGTCTCCTCTGTCTCCTTCATTTACCTCTGAAACTCTGGGTTTCCTCTGACACTCAGGTACTCCTCTGGTCTCCCAGGTACTCCTCTGGCACTTCCAGGTACCTCTGTGCTCCCAGTACTCTCTGACACTCCTGGTACAAACTTGTTGCTCCCAGGTACACCTCTGAAACTCCCAGGTACAACTCAGACACTCCCAGGTACACCTCTGACCTTCCAGTACCTCTGGCACTTCCTGGTACACCTCTTGCACTCCTGGTACACCTATGTTGCTCTCCGAATGTAACCACTTCCTGACTTTCAGGTACACCTCTGGCCTCCCAGATTGATCCACTCACTGTGCTCACCGATACTCTGGTACACCTTGACTTGCTCCCAGGTACACCTCCCAGGTACCTCTGACTCTCCCAGGTGCCTCTGGGAATCCCAGGTACAAAATGACCTCCCATGTCACCGCTGACTTGCTGGTTACCTCTGAACTTCCAGGTACACCCTCTGACAATCCCAGGTACATGGTGGCTTGCTCCAGGTCACTCTAGGTGCCTCCCCGGCCACACCTCACACTCCCAGGTACATAGACAATACTTGCACCTCTGACATCCCCAGGTACTCCTTTGACATTCCAGGTACACCTCTGGCATTTCCAGGTACACCCCTGGCTCCCCAGTTACCTGAAACTCCCGAGTATACCTCTGGCTTTCCAGGTACACCTCTGACACTCTCAAGGTACACCCTGACACTTCCAGGTGCTCTCCCAGTGCTCCCAGGTGCATCAGACACTCCAGGTACATGGACGCTCCCAGTGCACATCTGGCTCTCTGAGTGCACCTCCAGACACTCCCAGGTTTTTGACACTTCCGGGTTGCCATCTGACACTTCTAGGTACCACCTCTGACCTCCCAGGTATCTGACACTCACGAGGACACTGACACTCCAGGTACACCTCTGACACTCCCAGGTACACCTCTGTCCTGGTACTGATACTCCCAGGTACCTCTCTGATACTCTGATTATGCCTTGGCTTGCTCCCAGTTACACCTCTGGACTCCCAGTTACCCTGACACTCCCTGGTACACCTGTGACCTCCCGAATGCACCTCTCCTTGCTCCCCGGGTGCACCCTCCTGCACTCCCCAGGTACCTCCCGATGCCCCAGGTACCTCAGATAGTCCCAGGCACACTGCTGAGACTTCATGTTCACCTCTGACAGCTCCCGGGTACCTATGACACTCCCAGTTACACCCTCCTCCTGGGTACACCATTGACACTTCCAGGTACCCTCTGACACTCCCAGGTACTCCTTTGACACTCCCAGGTATCTCTGACACTCCAGGTACACCTCTGACACTCCCAGGTACTCTTGTTTCTCCCAGTACACCTCAGGCGCTCCCAGGTGACACCTCCTGACACTCCCAGGTACAACTCAGTCACTCCCAGGTACACTCAGGCTGCTCCAGGTACCTCTGGCCTCCCAGGTACACCCCAGACACTCCCAGGTACACCTCCTGACACTCCCAGGTACTCCTCTGACACTCCCAGGTACACCCGCTGACACTGCCAGTGCCACCTCAGACACTGCCAGGTACACCTCAGACCACTCCCAGGTACAGCTCAGACACTCCCAGGCCCACCTCAGACACTCCCAGGTGCCTGTGACATCCCAGGTGCTTCTCCTGACCTCCCAGGCACCTCCTCACCTCCCAGGTACACCTCAGATACTCCCAGGCACACTTTGACACTCCCAGGTACACCTCTGACACTCCCAGTTCCAGCTCTGACTCTCCTTGGTACCTCCGATCACTCCCAGGTACACCTCCGACACTCCAGATACACTTCTGACACTCCTAGGTGCACCTCAGACATTCCCAGGTACACCCCTGACACTCCAGTGCACCCCCTGACTGCTCCCAGGTACACTCTGACCTCCGGTACCCAGACCTCCCAGGTACTCCTCCTGACACTCCCAGGTACACTTGAGCACTCCCAGGTACACCCCAGACACTCCCAGGTACATCTGACCTCCAGGTACACCTCTGACATTTATCATTTACACATCTGACCTCTCAGTACACCTCCGCTCTCCCCAGTGCACCTCTGACCTCCCAGGTGCCTGCCACTTCCTAGGTTCACCTCCAGCACTCCCAGTACTCTGACCTCCCTGGTACACTGCTGCTCCCAGGTACACCTCAGACACTCCCAGGTACAACTCAGACCTCCCAGGTACACCTCTGACACTCCCAGGTGCCTCCCCACCTTCAGGTACCTCTTGCTCCCTGGTGTACCTCAAGCTTCTCAGGCCAGGCTTGTCAGCCTTCCAGGCCTCTGGCTCCAGGTGCTCCTCCCAGGTACTCCTGTGATACTCCCAGGTACTGGCCTCCAGGTGCCTCCAGCTCCCAGGTGCACCCTGACACTCCCAGGTACCTCTGACATCCCAGGTACCCCACTTGTGCTCCCAGGTACACCCCCTGACACTTGCCCCAGGTACACCTCTGATACTCCCAGGTACACCCCAGACCTCCCAGATACTTCCTCCAGGTCACCTCTGACACTCCCAGGTACACCTCTGACCTCAGGTACACCTCGAACCTCCAGCCTCTGACCTCCAGGTACTCTCTGACATTCCCAGTTCCTCAGAGCACTCCAGGTACCCCTGACACTCCCAGGTTCTCTGAGCTTCCAAGTACACTCTGACACTCCGGTACAGGCTGCTCCAGGTACACCTGACACTCCCAGGTACTCTCTGGCTCTCCAGGTGCCTCAGGCCTCCCAGGTTTTGAACACTCCCAGGTACTCATCTCTGACTCCCTGGGTACCTCAGACACTCCCATTACCCCAGAACTCCCCAGGTGCCCATCTGACACTCTGGGCCTCTGACACTCCAGGTACACCTCAACTGCTCTGCAGACACCTCAGACTCTCCAGGTACACTCCTGACACTCCCAGGTACACCTCCTCCCAGTACTGCACACTCCCATTTTGCCTCCCTGATCTCCCAGGTGTCACCTCTGGCCTCCCAGTTACACCTCCGTGTCCCAGTTACACCCCTGACACTCCTGAGCCTCCCCCAGCCTCCCTGGTCACCTCTCTCATACTCCCAGGTACACCTCTGGCTTTCTCCCAGGTAACACCCGGTACCCCCAGGTACACCTCCTACCTCCCAGGCTTGCCTCCCAACACTTCCAGTGTTCACCTCTGACATGCTCCAGGCCACCTGCCAGCACTCCAGTACACTCTGGCTTGCTCTAGGCACACCTCCTGAACTGGTACACCCCAGACACTCCAGGCATCCTTGACGCTCCCAGGTGCTCTCTGGCCTCCCAGGTACTACTGCTGCTCCAGGTACCTCTGACCTGCCAGTACACCTCAGACACTCCGGGTACACTGCCTTGACACTCCCAGGTTCACCTCAGTCACTCCCAGGTGCACCTCAGACACTCCCAGGTGCCTCTGACACTCCCAGGGTGCACCTCTGACACTCCAGGTACCTCCTGACACTCCCAGGTGCTCCTCTGACACTCCAGGTACACCTCAGACGTTCCCAGGTACACCTCTGACACTCCCAGGTACACCTCACAACTCCCAGGTACACCTCTGACACTCCAGGCAGATACTGGCCTCCCAGGTACACCCTAACCTCCCAGGTACACCTCCGACCTCCAGGTACTCTCTGACCTCCCAGGTACACCTCAGACACTCCAGGTACACCTCAGACACTCCCAGGTACCACATCTGACCTCCCAGGTACACCTCTGACGCTCCCAGGTACACCTCTGTCCTGTCAGGCACCTCAGACACTCCCAGGTACACATCTGACTCCAGGTCACCTCCTGACACTCCCAGGTACACCTCTGGCCTCCCAGGTACTCACTCTTGGTGCTCTCTGAGTACTCCCAGGTACACCTCTGGCCTCCCAGGTACACCTCTGACCTCCCAGGTACCCCTGACACCCCAAGGTACACCTCCTGCTCCCAGGTACACCAGACACTCCCAGGTACACCTGACCTCCCAGGTGCACCCCTGACACTCCGAGTACACCTCTGACACTCCCAGGTACACCTCTGACGCTCCCAGGTACACCCAGACACTCCAGGTACGCCTCTGACATTCCCAGGTTGCTCTCTGACCTCCTAGGTACACTCTCAGACACTCCCAGGTACACCCCTGGCTCTCCCAGGTACACCCCTGACACTCCCAAGTTTACCTCTGACACTCAGTACACCCCAGACCTCCCAGGTACTCCTCTGACACTCCCAGGTACACCTCAGACACTCCAGGTACACCCCGACCTCCCAGGTACACCTCTGACATCCCCAGGTACACCTCTGGCACTCTCAGGTACACCTCCTCAGCACTCCCAGGTACACCACCCAGCACTACAGGTACCTCTGACACTCCCAGGTACTCCTTTGACGCTCCCAGGTACTCTCTGACCTCCCAGGTCACCTCTGACACTCCCAGGTACACTTCTGACACTCCCAGGTACACCGCTGACACTCCCAGGTACACGCGCCTGCCAGGTACACCTCTGACACTCAGGTACACCTCTGACCTCCCAGGTACACCCCCAGCCTCCCAGGTACACCTCTGACACTGCCAATGCCTCTGACCTGCCAGGTACACCTCTGACCTCCAGGTACCTCTGAACCTCCCAGGTACACCTCTGACACAAGTATACCTCTGACACTCCCAGGTACACCTCCGACTTACTCCCAGGTACATTTTTTACACACTCCTGGTATGCCTGACGCACTCCCAGGTACCTCTGACACTCCAGGTACACCCAGACACTCCCAGGTACACTTCTCACACTCCCAGGTACACCTCCGACACTCCCAGGTACACCTCCTAACCTCCCAGGTACACCTCTGGCACTCCCATGTGCACCTCTGACACTCCCCAGTGCACGTTTTGACACTCCCCAGGTATTCACTGACATTACCTGGTGCACCTCTATGACACTCCCAGGTACACCGCTGACACTGGCAGGTGCCTCCGACACTCCCAGGTGCACTGCAACACTCCCAGGCACACCTCTGACACTCCCAGGTTTTGCCTCAGACACTCTGAGTACACCATGGCTGCTCCCAGGTACCTCTGACCTCCCAAGTACATCTCCCCAACCTCCCCATTTTGCCTCCGACACTCTGGTACACCTCCGACTTACTCCAGGTACCTTTTCACACTCCTGAAGTACCTCCGACACTCCCAGGCACAACTCCGACTCTCCCCAGGTAAACCTCCCGTCTCCTAGGTACAACCTCTGACACTCCCAGGTACACCTCCCCTGACACTCCCTAGGTATTCATGACACTCCCTGGTACCTCTGACCTCCCAGGCACCTCTTTCCTCCTGGTTCCGTGCGACTCCCAGGTACACCTCAGTCACTCTGAGTACACCTCAGACACTCCCAGGTGCCTCTGACAGTCCAGGCACACCTCAGGCACTCTGGTACCTCTGACATTCCAGGTGCACCTCTTCCACACTCCCAGGTACTCCTGTGACACTCCTTGGTGCTTCTCTGGCCTCAGTGCACACCTCCAGACACTCCCAGGTGCACCTCAGACACTCCCAATTTTTCAGGTACTCCCAGGCACACCTCTGACCTCCCAGGTACACCATGACACTGCCAGGTACACCTCTGACACTCCATGTACCTCCATTGCTCAGGTACACCTCTGACACTCCCAGGTACACCACCCCGGCAATGCCAGGTACACCTCAGACACTGCCAGGTACCTCCAGACACTGCCAGGTACACCTCAGGCACTCCCAGGCACCTCCTGACACTCCCAGGTACACCTCGAACACTCCCAGGTACACCGCTGACACTCCCAGTTACACCACTGACAATCTCAAGTACAACTCTGACACTCCCAGGTACACCTCCGACGCTCCCAGGTACACCTCCGACACTCCCAGGTACACTTCTCACACACCCTGGTACACCCTGACACTCCCAGGTATACCTCCTGACACTCCCAGGTACACCCAGAAACTCCCCATGTTACACTTCTCACACTCCCCAGGTACACCTCTGACACTCCTGGGTGCTCCTCTGTCACCTTGATACCGTGCTCTCCCAGGTACACTGCTGACACTCCCAGGTACACCGCTTGACACTGCCAGGTTTACCTCCAGACACTGCCAGGTACACCTCCAGACACTGCCAGGTACACCCAGACACTCCCAGGTACATCTCAGTCGCTCCAAGGTGCACCTCTGACACCCCAATTGCCTCCTGACTCCCAGGCACATCTCCCCGACACTCACAGATACCTCAGACACTCCCAGGTACACCGCCCCGGCACTCCCAGGTACACCTTTGACCTTGCTCCCAAGTATGCCTCTGACCTCCCAGGTACACCTCCGACGCACTCCCAGGTACATTTTTTACTCCTGGTATGCACCCCTGACCTCCCAGATTACCTCCTGACCTCCCCATGGCACACCCCAGACACTCAGGGTACCCCTTCTCCTGCACTCCCAGATTGCCTCCGACACTCCCAGGTACACCTCTGACACTCCCAGGTGCACTCTGATGCTCCCAGGTGCACACCTCGACTCCCAGGTACACGTTTGACCTCCCAGGTATTCACCTGACATTACCTGGTACACCTCTGTTTCCTCCCAGGTACCGCTGACTGGCTGGTACACCTCCGACACTCCCAGGTACCCTGCACGACACTCCCAGCACACCTCTGACACTCCCAGGTACACCTCGAACACTCCCAGGTACACCGCCCCTGACAATCCCAGGTACACCTCTGACACTCCCAAGTACACCTCTGACACTCCCAGGTACACCTCCGACACTCCCAGGTATCTCCGACACTCCCAGGTACACTCCTCACACTCCCAGGTACCCCTCACATTGCTCCCAGGCTGCTCCGGCTTACTCCCAGGTAAACCTCCGATACTGGGTACAACCACCTCTGACCTCCCAGGTACACCTCTGACACTCCTAGCAGTGTTCCTCTGACACTCCCTGGTACATCTCTGACACTCCAGGCACACCCCAGACACTCCCTGGTACACCTCTGTGCTCCCAGATACACCTCTTTCACTCCCTGGTTCTCCCGTGCGACTCCAGGCACACTCAGACACTCCCAGGTACACCTCAGACACTCCAGGTACACCTCTGACAGTCCCAGGTACACCTCAGACACTCCCTAGGTACACCTCCTGGCCTCCCAGGTACCTCTTACACTCCAGGTACTCCTGTGACAGTACTTAATTGCTTCTCCTGACACTCCCAGGTACCTCCTAACACTCCCCAGGTACTACTCTGACACTCCCATACACCTCTGACACTCTCCCAGGTACGTTTGACACTCCCAGGTATTCACCTGACATTACCTGGTACACCTCGACACTCCCAGGTACACCATGACACTGGCAGGTACACCTCCGACACTCCCAGGTGCACCTGCGACACTCCCAGGCACACCTCTGGCCTCCCATTGCTTCAAGTGCGTCTCTGTTGCTCCGGGTGCCTCCGACACTCCCAGGTGCACCTCCGACACTCCCAGGTGCCTTCTCCACATACAGGTACCTCCGACACTCTGGGCTTTAACTCCCGGCCTCCCAGGTAAACCTCCCGACCTGGTACAACCTCTGACACTCCCAGGTACCTCTGACACTCCCCAGTGTTCCTCTGGCCTCCCTAATTTTTACCTCTGACTTACTCAGGTACACCTCTTTCACTCCTGGTTCTCCCGTGCACGACTCCCAGGTACCTCCAGTCACTCCCAGGTACACCTCGAACACTCCCAGGTACACCTCGACAGTCCCAGGTACCTCAGACACTCTAGGTGCCTCCCCAGCTTGCTCCCAGGTACACCTCTTACTCCCAGGTGCTCCTGTGACACTCCTTGGTACTTCTCTGACACTCCCAGGTACCTCAGACTGCTCAGGTGCCTCAGACTGCTCCCAGGCCACTGCCTCCAGACACTCCCAGGCACCTCTGACACTCCCAGGTGCCTGACACTGCCAGGTACACCTCCTGACACTCCATGTACACCTCCGACACTCCCAGGTACACCTCTGACCTCCCAGGTACTCCACTGACCTCCCTGGTACACCCCTGACACTCCCAGGTGCCTTCCGGCTTACTCCCAGGTACACCTCCTGACACTCCCAGGTTCTCCACTGACATTCCCATGGTACACCTCTGACCTCCCAGGTACACGTCCTTGCTCCCCAGATACACTCTGAGCAGTACCAGGTGCACCATGACACTCCAGGTGATACACCGCCTGACAATGCCAGGTACCTCAGACACTGCCAGGTACACTCAGACACTGCCAGGTACACCTCCAGACCTCCCCAGGTACACCTCAGACACTCCAGGTGCACCTCCCACTCCAAGTGCCTCTGACACTCCAGACACACCTCTGACCTCCCAGGTGCCACCTCAGGCCTCCCAGTGCTGACACTCCCAGGTGCACCTCCTGACAATCTCAAGTACACCTCTGACTCCCAGGTGCACCTCCCGACACTCCCAGGTACACCTCCGACCTCCCGGGTGCCACTTCTCACACACCCTGGTGCCCTGACCTCTGGGTATACCTCGACACTCCCAGGTGCACCCCAGACACTCCAGGCTGCGCCTCACCTCCCAGGTACCTCCTGACACTCTGGGTGCTCCTCTGCCACTCCCTTGATACCCGTCTAACCTCCCAGGTACACACTGTGCTCCCAGGTACACCTTGACACTGCCAGGTACACAGACACTGCAGGTACACCTCAGACACTGCCAGGTACACCTCAGGCACTCCCAGGTACATCTCTCCCAGTGCTCAAGGGTGCACCTCTGACACTGCCCCCCAAGTGCCTCTGACTCTCCAGGCACATCTCTGACACTCACAGATACCTCCAGACACTCCCAGGTACACCATGACACTCTGGGTACACCTTTGACACTCCAAAGTCTGCCTCCTGACACTCCCAGGTGCCTCCGACACTCCCAGGTGCATTTTTGCTCCCTGGTGGCCTTGCCCCTGACCTCCCAGGTACACCTCCTGACACTCCCATGCTTGCACCCCAGACACTCCCAGGTGCACTTCTCACACTCCCAGGTACACCTCCGACCTCCCAGGTACACCTCTGGCCTCCCAGGTACACCTCTGACACTCCAGGTACCTCTGACACTCCCCAATTTGCAGTTTGACACTCCCAGGTATTCCTGACATTGCCTGGTGCACCTCTGACTTGCTCCCAGGTACACCGCTGACACTGGCAGGTACACCTCCATTTCACTCCCAGGTACACCTGCGACCTCCCAGGCACACTCAGCACTCCCAGGTGCCTCAGAACCTCCCAGGTACACCGCTGACAGTCCAGGGTACACCTCTGACACTCCCAAGTACACCTCCTGACACTCCCAGGTACCTCCGACACTCCAGTTATACCTCCGACTCTGAGTACCTCCTCCACTCCCAGGTACACCTCCGACACTCCAGGCACAACTCCGACACTGGGTAAACCTCCGATACTCCTAGGTAACCTCTGACCTCCCAGGTACCTCTGACACTCCCATTATTCCTCCTGACACTCCCCTGGTATCTCTCTGTGCTCCCAGGTACACCCAGACACTCCCTGGTACACCTCTGACACTCCCAGGTACACCTCTTTCACTCCCTGGTTCTCCCGTGCGACTCCCAGGCACACCTCAGACACTCCCAGGTGCCTCAGGCCTCCCAGGTACACACCTCCTGACAGTCCCAGGTACACCTCCAGACACTCCTGGGTGCACCCCCTCTGGCCTTGCTCCCAGGTATGCCTCTTACACTCCCAGGTGCTCCTGTGACAGTCCTTAATTGCTTCTCCTGACACTCCCAGGTACACCTCAGACACTCCCAGGTACACTTTTTACACTCCCAGGTGCATCTCAGACTGCTCCCAGGTACACCTCTGACACCCCCTAACAGGTACACCTCTGACCTCCCAGGTACACCTCTGACACTACCAGGCCTGTCTATGACACTCCCAGGTACTCATTGACACTCCCTGGTACAACAACAGCCTCCCAGGTACACCTCGGCCTGCAGGTACACCTATGACACTCACCAGGTACACCTCAGGCACTCCCAGGTACACCCAGACACTCCCAGGTACACCTCTGACACTCCCAGGTACACCTCCTGGCACTCCCAGGTACCCACCTCCGATACTCCCAAGGTACACCTCTGTCACTCCTAGGTATTCTCCTTTTCCTGCATCTCCTGACACTCCCAGGTACACCGCTGACACTCCCAGGTACACCGCTGACACTGCCAAAGTACACCTCGAACTGCTGCCAGGTACACCTCCAGACACTGCCAAGGTACCTCCAGACACTCCCAGGTACACCTCAGACACTCCCAGGTACACCTCAGACACTCCAGGCACACCTCTGACACTCCCGGGTACACCGCTGACACTGCCAGGTACACCTCAGACACTCCCAGGTACCTCAGACAATCCCAAAGTACACCTCTGACACTCCCAGGTACCTCAGGCACTCCCAGGTACACCTCGGCTCCCAGGTACACTTCTTACACTCCCCGCCACCTCCGACACTCCCAGGTACACCTCTGACACTCCAGGTACCTCTGACAATCCCAGGTACACCTCTGACCTCCCAGGTACACCTCTGACACTCCCAGGTGCTCACTGACATTCCTGTCACACCCTGACACTCCCAGTACACCTCCCCCTGACACTCCCAGGTACACACACAGGGAACACTCCCAGGTGCACTTCTCACACTCCCATTACACCTCTGACACTCCTGGGTACTCCTCTGTTTCCACTCCCTGATACACGTCTAACACTCCCAGGTACACCATGACACTCCCAGGTAAACCGCCCCGACACTGCCAGGTACACCTCCAGACACTGGCCGGGTACACCTCAACACACCCAGATTTTGGTGCTCAAGGTGCTGCTTGACACTCCCAAGTGCACCTCTGACCTCCCAGGCACACCTCTGACACTTCCAGGTACACCTCAGACACTCCCAGGTACACCGCTGACTCCCAGGTACACCTCTAACACCTCCCCGACCTGCACTCAGGTACACCTCCGACCTCAGGAACACCTCCGACTTGCTCCCAGGTACACTTTACACTCCCAGGTGCATCTCAAGCTGCCAGTACACCTCCTGACATAACAGGTACACCTCTGTTTTGCTCTGCCTCCCGGGTACACCTGCGACACTCCCAGCGAACACCTCTGACACTCCAGGTACACCTCAAACACTCCCAGGTACACCACTTCCAGACACTCCAGGTACACCTCCTGGCTTGCTCCCAAGTGCCTCAACACTCCCAGGTGCACCTCCGACACTCCAGTGCACCTCCGACCTCCCAATTGCACTTCTATCACACTCCCAGGTACACCTCCAGGCACTCCCAACTGGCTCCTACACTCCCAGGTAGGCACTCCGATTCTCCTAGTTACAACCTCCCAACCTCCCAGGTACACCTCTGACACTCCTAGGTATTCACCTCCTGACACTCCCTGGTACATCTCTGGCTTGCTCAGGTACACCTCAAGACACTCCCTGGTACACCTCTGACACTCCCAGGTACACACCTCTTTCACTCCTAGTTTCTCCCATTTTGACTCCCAGGTACCTCAAGGCTGCTCCCAGGTACACCTCGAACCTCCCAGGTACACCTCCTGACGGTCCCAGGCCTCAGACTCCTAGGTGCACCTCAGACACTCCAAGGTGCACCTCCTGACCTCCCAGGTACACCTCTGAGACTCCCCAGGTACACCTCTGACACTCCCAGGTACACCTCCTGACACTCCCAGGTGCTCACTGACATTCCTGGTACACCTCCCCACCCAGGTACACGTCCAACACTCCCAGATGCATCTCTGACACTCCAGGTACACCTCCTGACACTCCCAGGTGCACACCTCCTGACACTCCCAGGTACCACCTCCGATACCCAGGTGCTTTCGGCACTCCTAGGTGTTCCTCTCACTCCTGGTACATCATTGACACTCCCAGGTACCCGCTTCAACCTCCCAGGTGCCCGCTGACACTGCCATCACACCTCGAACTTGCTGCCAGGTACACCTCCAGACACTGCCAAGGTACACCTCCAGACACTCCCAGGTACACCTCCAGACACTCAGGTGTGCCTCCTGACACTCCCAAGTGCACCTCCTGACACTCCCAGGCACACCTCCCGCCCAGGTACACGCCAACACCACCAGATACACCGCCCCAACACTCCCAGGTGCCTCTGACTCTCCCAAGTACACCTCTGACACTCCCAGGTGCACCGACCTCCCGTTACACCTCCGACTTGCTCCCAGGTGCACTTCACTCACCTCCCGGGTGCCTTCGACACTCCCAGGTGCAACTCCGACACTCCCAGATGAGCCTCCGATGCTCCTGGGTACACCTCTGACACTCCCAGGTAGTGCACCTCCTGGCCTCCTAGGTATTCCTCTGACACCTCCCTGGTACATCTCTGACACTCCCAGGTACCTCCACACACTCCCTGGGAACCTCTGACACTCCCCAGTTTTGCCTCTTTTCTGACCTGGTTCTCCTAAACTCCCAGGTACACCTCCAGACATTCCCAGGTACACCTCAGACACTACCAGGTACACCTCTGACACTCCCAGGTACCTCCAGACATTCTAGGTACACCCCTGACACTCCCAGGTACACCTCTCCCCTCCCAGGTACTCCTGTGACACTCCCTGGTGCTTCTCCTTGACACTCCCAGGTACACCTCAGACACTCCCAGGTACACCTCAGACATTCCCAGATACACCTCAGACACTTCCAGGCACACCTCTGGCTCAGGTACACCACGCTGACACTGCCAGGTTCTCTGACACTCCATGTGCACCTCAGTGCTCCATGTGCACCTCTGACACTCCCAGGTACTCCACTGATACTCCCTGAGTACAACCTCTCAGGTACACCTCCGACACTCCCAGGTACACCTCTGATGCTCCCAGGTTCTCAATCACATTCCTGGTGCACCCCTGACTCCAAGTGCCTCCTGACACTCCCAGGCACCTCTGACACTCCCAGGTACACGTCAGGCCTCCCAGGCCACGCCTTGACACTCCCAGGTACACCTCCCGACACTCTCAAGTACCTCTGTGCTCCCAGGTACACCTCCCATTGCTCCCAGGTACACCTCCGGCCTCCCAGGTACCCTTCTTACACTCCCAGAACACACCTCTGACACTCCCAGGGCCTTTCTCCACATTCATACTTGCTCCACTGGCATTCCCTGGTACACCTGAGCCACTCCCAGGTACCTCTGACACTCCCAGGTACACCCGACACTCCCAGGCACCCCACTTCTCCACACTCCCAGGTGCACCTCCTGACACTCCTAAGTGCTCCTCTGTCACTCCCACAGTACACGTCACTGCTCCCAGGTACCGCTGACCTCCCCAGGTATGCCGCTGACACTGCCAGGTACACCTCAGACACTGCCAGGTACACACTCAGGCTTGCTGCTGGGTACACCTCAGACACTCCCCGGTACACCTCCAGTCACTCCAGGTGCACCTCTGACACCCTCAGTGCACCTCTGGCTCTCCCAGGCTTTCCTCCTGACACTCCCAGGTACACCCTTCGGCCTCCCAGATACCTTTGACACTCCCAAGCCTGCCTTTGACACTCCCAGGTACACCTCCGACACTCCCAGGTACACTTTTAAACTCAGCTTCCAGTGCACGTCCGACACTCCCAGGTACACCTCTGACACTCCCAGGTGCATCTCTGACACTCCCAGGTGCACCTCCCCAAGCACTCCCAGGTACACCTCTGGCTTGCTCCCAGGTACATCTCTGACCTCCCAGGTGCTCCACTGACCTCCCTGGTATGCCCCTGACACTCCCAGGTACACCTCCTGACCTCCCAGGTACACCCAAGACACTCCCAGGTGCCTTCTCACTCCCAGGTACCTCCCGACCTCCCAGGTACACCCCTCTGTTGCACTCAGGCTGCCTCTGACACTCCCCAGGTACCTCGGCACTCCCAGGTACACCTTTGACACTCCCAGGTGCCCACTGCTGACACTCCAGGCTCCTGACACTCCTGGTATGCCCCTATTTACTCCCAGTTACCTCCTGACACTCCCAGGTACACCCCAGACACTCCCAGGTACCTTCTCCCCTTCACTCCCAGGTACGCCTCCGACACTCCCAGGTACACCCCAGACACTCTCAGGTGCACTTCTCCTCCCAGGTACCTCCGACCTCCCAGGTACACCTCCTGACACTCCAGGTGCACTGCTGACACTCCAGGTACACCTTTGACATAGGTATGCCTCTGACCTCCCAGGTGCCTCCGACACTCCCAGAATTTTTTAAACTTACCTGGTGCACTCATTTGCTCCCAGGTGCACCTCTGACCTCCCAGGTACATCTCTGACACTCCCAGGCTGTTTCAGGCACTCCCAGGTACACCTCTGACACTCCCCAGGTACAGCCTCTGACACTCCCAGGTACACCTCTGTTGCTCCCAGGTACACCCCAAGACACTCCCAGGTACACTTCTCACACTCCCAGGTACACCTCTGAGCCTCCCAGGTACCTCAGCTTGCTCCCAGATACCTCCTGACCTCCCAGGTACACCTCTGGCCTCCCAGGTACCTCTGACACTCAGGTATCTCTGACACTCCTAGGTGCTCCTGACACTCCCTGGTATCCCTGACACTCCCAGGTGCACCTCTGACATTCCCAGGTACACCCAGATACTCAGGTACACTTCTCCACACTCCTAGGTACACCTCCAAAACACTCCCAGGTACACCTCTGACACTCCCAGGTGCACCACCCAGCTCCATTTTACCTCCCTAACACTCCCAGGTACACCTTTGACACTCCCAGGTATTCACTGTTCAGGTACACCTCTGACACTCCCAGGTACACCGCTTGACACTGGCAGGTACACCCCGACACTCCCAGGTACCTCCTGCGACACTCCCAGGTACAGTTCTCACTCCCAGGTGGTGCACCTCCGACACTCCCAGGTACATTTCTGACACTCCCAAAGTACCTCTGACCTCCCAGGTACACCTCTGACACTCCCTGAGGTACACTTCCGATGCTCCAGGAACAACTCGATACTCCCCATGTGCACCTCTGACCTCCCAGGTATGCCCCTGACACTCTTTGGTTCACCTCTGAGAGACTCAGGTACACCTCTGACACTCCCCAGGTACACCTCCACGTGCTCCCAGATACAGCCGATACTCCCAGGTGCCTCTGACACTCCCCAGGTACTCCACTGACACTCCCTGGGTACACCCCTGACACTCCCAGGTACCTCCGACACTGGGTGCACACCTCTGACCTCCCAGGTTTCTCCACTGACATTCCTGGTACACCTCTGGCCTCCCGGGTACGTCCCTTACTCCAGAGATACACCTCTGACCTCCCAGGTACATCTCCTGAGCACTCCCGGGCACACCTCTGACCTCCCAGGTACACCTCTGACACTCCCAGGTACACCTCCGATACTCCCAGGTACACCTCCCCTGACCTCCCAGGTACACCTCTGACACTCCCTAGGTACTCCTCTGTCACTCCCTGATACCTCCTAACTGCTCCCAGGTGCACCGCTGACCCTCCCAGGTCCAGTACACCTCCGGCCTCCCAGGTAACCTCCCTGACATTCCAGGCCCTCCGACAACTCTCCAGGTACACCTCTGACCTCCCAGGTACACCCAGACCTCCCAGGTACACTTCTCCCACCTCCCAGGTACACCTCCGACACTGGCTCACCTCTGGCCTCCCAGGTACACCTCTGACTCCCCAGGTACCTCCCCAGCACTCCCAGGTTGCTCCCAGGTACTCCACTGACATTCTCTGGTACACCTCTGACACTCCCAGGTACGCCGCTCATGCTGCCAGGTACCTCAGACACTCCAGAACACCTCCGACACTCCCAGGTGCACTTCTCACACTCCCAGGTACACCTCCGACGCCTCCCAGGTACGCCTCTGCACTAACAGTTGTGCCTCTGACACTCCCAGGTACACCTCTGACACTCCCAGGTACCTCCCCAGCCTCCCATTTACCTCTGACACTCCCTTAGCCCTCCCACCCAACCTCTGGTACACAGACACTCCCAGTACACCTCCGACACTACAGTGCACCTCTCACACTCCCAGGTCTCAGACACTCCCGTACACCTCTGACCTCCCAGGTACACCTCTGACACTCCCAGGTACTCACTGACATTCCTGGTACACCTCTGGCCTCCCAGGTACACGTCCGACACTCCCAGATACACCTCCTAACCTCCCAGGTATTCACCTGACATTCCCTGGTACATCCTGACACTCCCAGGTACGTCCGACTTGCTCCAGATACACCTCTGACACTCCCAGGTACACTTCACGACACTCCCAGGTCCCTCCTGACACTCCCAGGCACTCTCTGACTCCTTGGTACACCCCTGGCCTCCCAGGTACACTCAGACACTCCTGAGGTACACCTCTACAACCTCCTAGGTACTCCTCTTTACACTCCTGATACCTCTACACTCCCAGGTACACCTCTGACACTCCAGGTACACCTCTGACACTGCCAGGCCTCAGACACTGCAGGTACACCTCAGACTTGCTCAGTACACCTCCGACACTCCCAGGTACACCTCGGCCTCCAAGACACCTCTGACCTCCCAGGTACACCTCTGACACTGCAGGTACTCTGACACTCCCAAGTGCACCTCTGACACTCCCAGGCACACCAGACACTCCCCCATGTACCTCAGACACTCCCAGGTACACCTCCGACACTCCCAGGTACCTCTGACACTCCAAGGTACACCTCCTGACACTCCCAGGTACACCTCCTGGCCTCCCAGGTACACCTCAGATACTCCAAGGAGCACCTCTGACACTCCAGTTACACCTCTGACACTCCCAGGTACCTCTGACACTTCCAGGTGCACTTCTGACCTCCCAGGTACACCTCCTGACCTCCAGGTACCTCTGACACTCCCAGGTGCTCACTGACATTCCCTGGTACACCTCTGACCTCCCAGGTACACATCCGACACTACAGATACACCTCTGACACTCCCAGGTACACTTCTGACACTCCCAGGTACACCACCCCTGACACACCCAGGTACTCCACTGAC
>NW_024743337.1:0-8779 GCF_018991925.1 Homarus americanus | reverse complement strand
GTGTGCCTGGGTGTCTGGGGTGTACATGGAATGTCAGGGTATCTTTCAGTGTCACGGTGTACTACCGAGTGTCAGCGGTGTACCTGGGAGTGTCAGAGGTATGCCTGGGCGTATCAGAGGTGTGCCTGGGAGTGTGGAGGTGTGCCTGGGGTGTCAGAGGTGTGCCTGGGAGTGTCAGAGGTGTGCCTGGTCGTGTCAGTGGTGTACCTGGGGAGTGTCAGAGTTGTACTTGGGAGTGTGATTGGTGTACCTAGGATGTCAGGGTGTATCTGGAAGTGTCAGAGGTGTACCTGGCAATATCAGAGGTGTGCCTGGGAGTGTCATTGGGTGTACCTGGGTTTCAATGCCTGGGAGTATCGGAGGTGTACCTGGGGTATCGGAGTGTACCTGGTAGTATCATTGGTGTACCTGGGAGTGTCAGAGGTGTATTAGGAAGTGTCAGAGGTGTACCTGGGGTATCAGAGGTGTACCTGGGGTGTCCAAGGTGTACCAGGGGTGTCAGAGGGTACTGGGGAAGTATCGGAGGTGTACTGCAGTATCAGGTGTACCTGGGAGTGTCAGAGGTGTACCTGGGGTGTCAAGGTGTACCAGGAGTGTCAGAGGTGAACCAGGGAATGTCAGTGGAATGCCTGGGAGTGTCAGAGGTGTGCCTGGGAGTGTCAGAGGTGTACCTGGGGAGTGTCAGAGGTGTGCCTGGGAGTGTCAGAGGTGTGCCTGGGGAGTGTCAGAGGTGTTCTGAGTGTCAGAGGTGTGCCTGGGAGTGTCAGAGGTGTGCCTGGGAGAGTCAGAGGTGTACCTGGAAGTGTCAGAGTGTGCCTGGGAGAGTCATTGGTGTACCTGGGAGTGTCATTGGTGTACCTGGGGTGTCAGGTATGCAAGGGAGTGTCAGTGGTGTACCTGGGAGTGTCATTGGTGTACCTGGGAGTGTCAGAGGTGTACATGGAAGTGTCAGGGGTGTACCTGGAAGTGTCAGGGGTGTACCTGGAAGTGTCAGAGGTGTACCTGGGGTGCCTGGGGTGTACAGGATTGTCAGAGGTGTGCCTGGGAGTGTCAGGAGTGTAACTGGGAGTGTCATGGGCCTGGAGTATCATAGGTGTATCTGGCAGTGTCAGCGGTGTAACTGGGAGTTTCAGGGTGTGCTGGGAGTGTCAGAGGTGCACGGAGTGTCACAAGGTGCCTGGGAGTTATAGAGGTGTAACTGGGGTGTCTGAGCTGTGCCTGGGGTGTCGTGTACCTGGCAGTGTCTGAGGTGTACCTGGCAGTGTCAGCGGTGTGCCTGGGAGTGTCAGGGGTGTGCCTGGGAGTGTCAGCGGTGTACTTGGAGTGTCAGGGTGTACCTGGGAGTGTCAGAGGTGTTCCTGGGAGTGTCGGAGGTGCCTGGCAGCGTCAAAGACTACCTGGGAGGTCAGAGGTGTACATGGTAGTGTCAGGGTGTACCTGGGAGTGTCAGAGTTGTACTTGGGAGTGTGATTGGTGTAAATGGGAGTGTCAGAGGTGTATTGAAGTGTCAGAGGTGTACCTGGGAGTATCAGAGGTGCACCGGAGTGTCTGAGGTGTTCCTGAGTGTCTGAGGTGTACCTGGAAGTGTCTGAGGTGTACATGGAATGTCAGAGGTGTATCTTGCAGTTTAGCGGGTGTACCTCGGAGTGTCAGCGATGTACCTGGAGTGTCAGAGGTATCCTGGGCTCAAGGTGCATGGGAGTGTCAGAGGTGTACCTGGGAGGTCAGAGGTACCTGGGAGGTCAGAGGTACCTGGTAGTGTCAGTGGTGTACCTGGGAGGTCAGATTTGTGACTTGGGAGTGTGATTGGTGTGCCTGGGAGTGTCACAGGGTGTATCTGGAAGTGTCAGAGGTGTACCTGAATATCAGAGGTGTACCTGGGAGTGTCAGGGGTGTACCTGGGAGTATCAGGGGTGTAACTGGGAGTGTCGGAGGTGTAACTGGGAGTGTCAGAGGTGTACCTGGAGTGTCAGAGGCGTACCTGGGAGAGGTCAGAGTAGTACCTGGGAGTGTCAGGTGTACCTGGGAGTGTCTGAGGTGTACCTGGAGTGTCAGAGAACCAGGAGGCAGAGGTGTACCTGGGAGTATCAGAGGTGTACCAGGGAGTGTCAGAGGTGAACCAGGAGTGTCAGAGGTGAACCAGGAGTGTCTGAGGTATACCTGGGAGTATCGGAGGTGTACCTGGAGCACGGAGGTGTACCTGGAGTGTCAGAGGTGTACCTGGTAGTATCATTGGTGTATCTGGGAGTGTCAGAGGTGTTCCTGAGAGTGTCAGAGGTGTACCTGGGAGTGTCAGAGGTGTACCTGGGAGAGTCAGGAGGTACCTGGAAGTGTCGAGGTGTACCAGGTGTCAGTGGTGTACCTGGGAGGTCATTGGTGTACCTGAGTGTCCTAGGTGTACCTGGGAGGTCAGAGGTGTACCAGGGAGTGTCAGTGGTGTACCTGGGAGTGTCATTGGTGTACCTGGGAGTGTCAGAGGTGTACCTGAAGTGTCAGGGGGTACCTGGAAGTGTCAGGGTGTACCTGGAAGTGTCAGAGGTACCTGGGAGTGCCTGAGGTGTACCTGGGATTGTCAGAGGTGTACCTGGGAGTGTCAGGGGTGTAACTGGGAGGTCAGAGGTGTACCTGAGTGCCTCAGGTATCTGGCAGTGTCAGCGGTGTAACTGGGAGTTTCAGAGGTGTGCCTGGGAGTGTCTGAGGTGCACTTGGGAGTGTCACAGGTGCACCTGGGAGTTATAGAGGTGTAACTGGGGAGTCTGAGCTGTACCTGGGAGTGTCAGAGTTGTACTTGGGAGTGTGATTGGTGTACATGGAGTGTCAGAGGTATCTGGAAGTGTCAGAGGTGTACCTGGGAGTATCAGAGGTGTACCTGGGAGTGTCAGTGTACCTGGGAGTGTCAGGGGTGTAACTGGAGTGTCGGAGGTGTAACTGGGAGTGTCAGAGGTGTACCTGGGAGTGTCAGAGGTACCGGGGTGTGTCAGAGTAGTACCTGGGAGTGTCAGAGGTGTACCTGGGAGTGTCTGAGGTGTACCTGGGAGTGTCAGGGGAGAACCAGGGAGTGTAAGAGGTGTACCTGGGAGTGTCAGAGGTGTACCTGGGAGTGTCAGAGGTGTTCCTGAGAGTGTCAGAGGTGTACCTGGGAGTGTCAGAGGTGTATCTGGAAGTGTCAGAGGTGTACCTGGGAGTATGTGAGGTGTACCTGGGAGTGTCAAGGTACCTGGGTGTATGAGAAATGTACCTGGGAGTGTCAGACGTGTACCTGGGAGTGTCGGAGGTGTACCTGGGAGTGTCAGAGGTGTGCCTGGGAGGTCAGAGGTGCACTTGGGAGTGTCACAGCACCTGGGAGTGTCTGAGGTGTTACTGGGAGTGTCTGAGCTTTACCTGGGAGTGTCTGAGGAGTACCTGGCAGTGTTTGGAGGTGTACCTGGCAGTGTCAGCGGTGTACCTGGGAGTGTCAGCGGTGTACCCGGGAGTATCATTGGTGTACCTGGAAGTGTCAGGGGTGTACCTGGAAGTGTCAGAGGTGTACCTGAGGTGTCATTGGTGGGTGGGAGTGTCAGAGGTGTAACAGGAATGTCAGAGGTGTACCTGGGAGTGTCACAGGCCTGGGAGTGTCAGGGGTGTACCTGGAAGTGTCAGGGTGTACCTGGAAGTGTCAGATGTGTACCTGGGAGTGTCAGAGGTGTACCCAGGAGTGTCAGCGGTGTTCTTAGAGTGTCAGAGGTGTACCTGGGAGTGTCAGAGGTGTACCTGGGAGTGTCAGAGGTGCACCTGGAAGTGTCAGAGGTGTACCTGGGAGTGTCATTGGTGTACCTGGGAGTGTCAGAGGTGACCAGGAGTGCTGGGTGGTGTACCTGGAAGTGCTGGAGGTGTACTGGGAGTGCCTGAGGTGGGAGTGTCTGAGGAGTACCTGGGAGTGTCTGAGGTCTACCTGGAAGTGTCTGAGGTGTATATGGAATGTCAGAGGTGTATCTGCAGTGTCAGCGGTGTACCTGAGTGTCAGCGGTACCTGGGTCAGAGGTATACCTGGGATTGAAGTGTACCGGAGTGTCAGAGGTACCTGGGAGTGTCAGAGGTGTGCCTGGGAGTGTCAGGAGGACCTTAGTGTCAGTGGTGTACCTGGGAGGTCAGAGTTGTACTTGGGAGTGCATTGGTACCTGGGAGTGTCAGAGGTGTATTTGGAAGTGTCAGAGGTGTACCTGGAAGTGTCAGAGGTGTACCTGGGAGTGTCAGAGGTGTATCTGGAAGTGTCAGAGGTGTACCTGGGAGTATGTGAGGTGTACCTGGGAGTGTCAAAGGTGTACCTGGGTTAGGGTGACAATAAAAAGTGAAAGTTTTTATTTTTAGATGGCCATTTGTCCAATACTGCGTACCCATGAAAAAAGAACACAGGCGAAATCCTGGGTCATTTGGACAATATTTAGAGGTGGCTCAAGCCATTTGAAGTTAACACTACTGAAATTATTATTGATTTTTTCTAATTTCTTTATTTATGAACCGATTACTATGAAACTTTGCAGGTATATGTAGAATGCAAATTCAAACTAAAGTTGTTCCTAACATTTTTTCTAAAAATGAGTAATGAGTATTTTGGCTGGTGCAGCTATTGGCAATGCAGAGGGGAGGGAGAGGCGGGTGTCAGTCGGGGTAGGGGGAAGAGGTTGTGTGCCAGTGTCTGACTGGTACAGTAGCATCAGTTGTGTGTGAGACGTGACGGTGGGTGTGTGTGCGTCGCTCTTGTTGCAGTATTACGGTTAGTACCATTGTCTTTGTCTAAAATCAATGCATCAATTTAGGTATATAACACTTTAAAAACTTTATACAAGTGATCTTGCATGCCGTATGCTTTATGGGTGCTGTTGTTTGCATAACAGTAACAACATAAGTTACATAAATGTTTTTGTTTGTTTCAGGTTCAATGGAGAGTACACGTTCAAAAACTGAAGTTTGGCTCATTGGTCAACACATAACCGAAATCACGGGTGCACAACTTCCTTCAAGAGGAGATGTTCTACGTCTGTTTTTCCACGGTCACAATGAACATAAGAAAACAGTGAATGATTCTGCGAGTGAAGTTGCAGCATCGGTTATTAGTTTCTGGAATAAAGCACGGATTCCTACCATAACTGAGAAGAGTATTGGACGAAAGGTAGTGGATCTTTTTTTAATGTGGAAGGGACTTAAGAAAAACTGCACTCGCACTACAGACACACAACGTAAGAAAGAGGAAACTTTTTGTGATGAGTTAGAGGACCTCTTCGATGTTGCCCACCCCAAGGCAATGCAGCTCTTGACCATCAAAGAAGACCGAGCATTCCTGGCAGCGCAACGAGAAAAAGGGAGAAGAGGTGTAATGGCAGGAGTAGACAAAAAGATTGCTTGTTCCATCAAGCGTCGGGAAGAAAGCAAGAGTAAGCAATCTCTACAACAGAATCAAGCCAGTTCTGCTCTTGAATATGATGAGTTGGGTTCTTCGTCTGAAACAGAATCACAATCAAGCTCGTCATCATCTACAAGTTCCCTAGCGATATCACCAGTGGTATCTTCTTCCAATCGTAAACGTGCTACTCTCAAAGTTATCACCCCTGAATTGTCAAGTACATTGGACCGCACTGGGATCAGTCACCGCTCTGCTCTCCGGATCGTCAGTGCCACGGCTGCTAGTCTAGGTCATGACCCAATGGAACTAGTTTTAAACTATGAGACAGTGCGTACTTCGCGAGCGACCCACCGTTCTGGGATTGCCAACGAAATTAAAGAAAAATTTCAACCTAGTGAAGTGCTCACTGTGCACTGGGATGGAAAAATTATTCCTGATGAACAAGGAGCGAGTGTTGACCGAATCGCCATTCTTGTCTCCGGAATCAATACTGAAAAGCTGCTTGGTGTCCCGAAACTATTGTCAGGGACTGGACAGGCCATTGCTACAGCAGTCAGTGCAGCGCTGGAAGAGTGGAAAATATCAGAGAATGTTTCAGCACTCAGTTTTGACACAACAGCTTCAAACACTGGGCACTTGTCGGGGGCATGTGTCATTCTGGAGCAGAAACTCGGCCGCCGTCTTCTGCATCTCGCGTGTCGTCACCACATCCTTGAGCTTGTTGCCGAGAAAGCGTATGTGGAATGCATGGGGCCTTCCTCTGGACCAGATAATACTCTCTTCTCTCGCTTCAAGCATAAGTGGAAGGACATCAGTCAAGATGACTACAGCCCTCTCTCAGACCTCCCTCCAAGTTTGTACGAGAAACGAGATGACCTCATCTGTTGCTGGAAACATCATCTGGGCAAGAAGCAGCAGCCACGTGATGATTACCGTGAGGTACTGGAGCTAGCAATCAGGTGTCTCGATGGAGCTCTACCCAAGTTTAATCTCCGACGGCCCGGAGCACTTCACCGAGCACGGTGGATGGCTAAGCTCATTTATGTCATGAAGATCCTGATTTTTGCTAATCAGTTTAAACTAACTGCTCGTGAGACATTAGGCTTGAAACGATTCACATTCTTTGTGCTAGAGGTGTATGTCAGTGCATGGTTCACGGCCTCCGTTCCATCCTCCGCTCCTGCTAATGATTTGCGGCTCCTCCAAGACCTGTCAGAGTACCACGACGTCAAAATATCAAGAACATGTCTCACAGTCTTCGGTCGTCACCTGTGGTACCTCAGTGAAGGCTTGGTGGGTCTTGCACTCTTCGATCCACAAGTTAATGCAACAATGAAGACAAACATAGTTCGGGCAATCGTTGAGAGGAAGGCGACCGAGGATTCACCAAAACGTGCTGCTCTTCCTGCCACATCTTCCCTTCCCACAAAGCAGCTCTCAGACTTTGCTTCTAGAGGATCAAACTTTCTATTTGAAAGTCTCAAAATGAAGACTTCTTTTTTGTCCAAGGAACCTGACACATGGTCTGATGATGAAGACTTCAAAACTGGCGTCGCAGTTGTGGGTGGTCTCAGAGTCATCAACGACACTGCAGAGAGAGGGATTGCCTTGATACAGGCATTCAACAGCAAGATCACGAAGAGTGAAGACCAGCGTCAACATCTGCTGCAGGTTGTTGAAGAGCAGAGGCGGTCACAACCAGGGACATCAAAACAGGACCTTACAAGCAAAAAGCGAAAACAATGAATGGGTTGTCCACACCTCTCCCACCCATTGATGTAAGCGTGTTCACTGCAGTTTCATTTTAAAAAGGAATTAATCATTTATATGTACAGTGTACACATAAACTTGCTCAATATGTAAATTTTAAAATAAACCGGCATATTATGAATATTCGTATTTTTTGCCAAAAGGATAAAACTTCAATTGACTTGAGCTACCTCTAAATATTGTCCAAATGACCCAGGATTTCGCCTGTGTTCTTTTTTCATGGGTACGCAGTATTGGACCAATGGCCATTCCATTTAATCAATTTTAGAAATTCACCCCTATGCACTATTGTCACCCTAACCTTGTACCTGGGTGTATGAGAAATGTACCTGGGAGTGTCAGACGTACCTGGAGTGTCAGCGGTGTACCTGTGAGTATCATTGGTGTACCTGGAAGTGTCAGGGGTGTACCTGGAAGTGTCAGAGGTGTACCTGAGTGTGTTGGTGGTAAGTGGGAGGTCAGAGGTAACAGGAGAACAGAGGTGTACCTGGGAGTGTCATTGGTGTACCTGGGAGGTCAGGGGTACCTGGAAGTGTCAGGGGTGTACTGGAAGTGTCAGGAGGTACCTGGGAGTGTCAGAGGTACCCAAGAGTGTCATGGTGTTCTTAGAGTGTCAGAGGTGTACCTGTGGAGGTCAGAGGTGTACCTGGGAGTGTCAGAGGTGTACCTTGAAGTGTCAGAGGTGTACCGGGAGTGTCATTGTGTACCTGGAGGTCAGAGGTACCAGGGAGTGTCAGTGGTGTACCTGGAAGTGTCAGAGGTGTAGCTGGGAGTGCCTGAGGTGTACCTGGGAGTGTCTGAGGATACCTGGGAGTGTCTGAGGTCTACCTGGAAGTGTCTGAGGTGTATATGGAATGTCAGAGGTGTATCTTGCAGTGTCAGCGGTGTACCTGGGAGTGTCAGCGGTGTACCTGGGGGTGTCGAGAGGCATACCTGGGCGCATCAAGGTGTGTACCTGGGAGGTCAGAGGTGTACCTGGGAGTGTCAGAGGTACCTGGGAGTGTCAGAGGTGTGACCTGGTAGTGTCAGTGGTGTACCTGGGAGGCAAGTTGTACTTGGGAGTGTGATTGGTGTACCTGGGAGTGTCAGAGGTGTCCCTGGAAGTGTCAGAGGTGTACCTGGAAGTGTCAGAGGTGTACCTGGGAGTGTCAGGGGTGTACCTGGGAGTATCAGAGGTGTACCTGGGAGTGCCTGAGGTGTACCGGAGGTCAGGTACGAGGGGGTCCTGGGAGTCCAGGTGTACCTGGGAGTGTCAGAGGTGTACCAGGAGTGTCAGTGGTGTACCTGGGAGTGTCATTGGTGCACCTGGGAGGTCAGAGGGTGTACCTGAAGTGTCAGGGGTGTACCTGGAAGTGTCAGGGTGTACCTGGAAGTGTCAGAGGTGTACCTGGGAGTGCCTGAGGTACCTGGGATTGTCAGAGGTGTACCGGAGTGTCAGGGTGTAACTGGGAGTGTCAGGTGTACCTGCAGTGTTAGGTGTATCTGGCAGTGTCAGCGTGTAACTGGGAGTTTCAGAGGTGTGCCTGGGAGTGTCTGAGGTGCACTTGGGAGTGTCACAGGTGCACCTGGGAGCAGAGGTGTAACTGGGAGTGTCTGAGCTGTACCTGGAGTGTCAGAGTTGTACTTGGG
>NW_024743336.1:0-7412 GCF_018991925.1 Homarus americanus | reverse complement strand
TTTTATTCTCCACATATAAAGCTAATTATTACTCTAACTAATTATAGGAATTAATGATCGTATTTAAAATATTTTAGGCTTTTTAACATGGTCTCTGATGTCGATGTAATTCTTCAACATGGGAACTTGTTATGTTTACACTAAGAGAAGCGTATGTTTGTATGTCCTTAATTTGTGTTTATGTTTCAGTTTTAATTAACAATATAATTTTAAAATGATGATTGCTTGATAATTAATAAGAA
The DNA here is from genome assembly GCF_018991925.1 of Homarus americanus. Classification (NCBI taxonomy): domain Eukaryota; kingdom Metazoa; phylum Arthropoda; class Malacostraca; order Decapoda; family Nephropidae; genus Homarus; species Homarus americanus. Next base: position 7,170 of record NW_024743336.1, on the reverse strand, counting down.
TATATGAGTTAATTATTGTTGATTAGGATAGAGTTAAATGAGGAGTTAAATTAAATAGTAAAAATAAAAGAATTATGTACTGTATATAATAATTTGTAAGTTTATAGAAATAAGTTAGACATAATAAGAGCTTAATTATACCTTTAAATGAAGTCTTCTGTCGTTCAAGTACTAAAACAGTACTTGATTGATATAAATATTTAAGAAAAAGACTTAGCTACCCGGAGTTAATTATCGCTTGTTAATGTCATCACAGGGTAGTTACGTCTGATTCATGTCTTGCTTATGAGAGACATTATTCATTTAAAGAGAGCGAGATACTGACTAGAATCTTATCTTTCTTTTATAACCACTTGAGAGATAGTTTCATTCTCTTTGTCAATATTATCTCCAAGAATTGTACGTTTATTTTACCATTAACTAGGAATAATGACAACGATTCCTTTTATGTGTTTTTTTTTTCTATTCGTTATTAACCCCATTAACCATTCATAAAGGTAACACAGGTAGATATATATTTTCACCTGTCTAATTAAGGTGTAGCTTGTGTTCATTGACCTCTTAGAATCCACCTTTGTGTCGTTATTAAGAGAATCAGTTATATACTTTCTCACATCTTCAGGTAGAGATGCAAATTAGGGCATTAACCAGTTAGGACATTATTTATTTACCATAATTAACAGATAGGAGTCGATCTCATTAACTCTCATTAACTTACCTGTGTGGATGTTGGTCTTAATTAACCTTGACCTAATTATAATGAGGTGAATAATGGATTCTTGAGGTCAGGTCATCTTGGTACTGAGTACATGAGAGGGATAAAGTATATGTATGTATGTATGTATGTATAAGGACACACACAATAAAAACAATAGACTCGAATTTCCTACTTTTATTATTGATCATTTTTAACAACATTTATTGCTTCTCTGGTCACCTGTTATCACTAAGATCAAAGCTTGTATGACACACGTTAATAACCCGCTGTATACAAGACCAAAACAGGCGGGGGGGGGAGATATATTCCACAAAACGTAAACAGATTAAAAATTTGTTCTAAAATAACCTTACAGTGTGATAGGATACGGTATTGGTGCGTTATTTAGTGTTAATTATGAAGAAATAAATATTTAACTTTATTTACATCGTTTATTAAGAGATTATAACTGAAGGAAAAATAATTATTCGAAGGTTTCTAAGAAAATGGGGATTATTTTTTTAAAGAATAAATTTACATTGAGGAAATTTTTATATTCTAAAGTATATATTTATATATATATATATAGGATTAGATGTATGTTTTGATTTTCAGTTTTTGTTTTTTTTTGTTTTTCTTTTGGATTTTCATTTTGTTTTTCTTCTTTTTTTTTCATCATTATCATCATCATCATCATCACCATCATCACCATCACCATCATCATCTCTATCACCATTTATTCACATCTGTTTACAAACTAGATGACTCAGCAGTGAAAAACAGTGATGCTGTCAGTTCAATATTGAGGTGACATGACTTTCTGAGAGAGAGAGAGAGAGAGAGAGAGAGAGAGAGAGAGAGAGACGCAGTAATCAGCCCTGGACAGATAAATACTCATTCGAAACTTCTAGAAATTGAATTCTTAAGGCGAGATAAAGTAAAATTTTTCAGAAGCAAATCCCAGAAAGCTATTAGATTATGATTTCACGAATGTTCAAACTGTCTAAAGTGTGTACGAATTTGAGGACGGCTCAGTACTCAGTCATGCTGCGTCTGAGGAGGGAGAAGGTGTAAATAAAGAAGCTTTGGAGGTTATAGTACGAGAACAACAAAATTATAATAGAAAAAAAAAGTACTTGAAAGTTTGTTGAAGTTTCTTAGTGGAATTGTTAAATGTTTGATTGTAAAGATTTGTTCAAGAATAGGAAGATAGTTAAAAAAGGTGCGCTGGGTGTGTCGACCAAGAAGGATATGTATTAAGGTGTGTTGGGTGTGTCGACCAAGAAGGATATGTATTATGCGTGCTGTGTGCCGACCATATGACACGTATTAAGCTGTAAAGGTGTGTCGAATTAAGAAGGATATGTATTATAGTGTGTTAAAAGCCGACCAAGATGATATGCGTATTAAGGTGTGTTAAAGTCGACCAAGATGATATGTATTAAGGTAAAGGTGTGTCGACCACATGAGATATGCATTATGTGTGCTGGGTGTGCCGGACCAATAAGGATATGCGTATTAAGGTGTGTTGGGTGTGTCGACCAAGAATGATATGTATTAAGGTGTGTTGGGTGTGTCGACCAAGAAGGATATGTATTAAGGTGCGTTGGGGGTGTCGACCAAGAATGATATGTATTAAGGTGTGTTGGGTGTGTCGACCAAGAAGGATATGTATTAAGGTGTGTTGGGTGTGTCGACCAAGAAGGATATGTATTAAGGTGTGTTGGGTGTGTCGATTAAGGATATGTTACACCCAGGTAGGATATGTTAGTTTCTGCCCATGTTTACATGTCGAGTGCTCGGCCATAAAGGACAGACTGGCCTTGGAAGTCGACGTGAAGGAAGGCCATGGGCTATCGACCATCTAAGGAGGCGTTAGTTTCACCTACCATGAGAAGAAACGCTGGCTGTCGACCATGATAAATAGGCCCCCACCATGATAAACACCACAGGGGCCTCGACCATGATGAACAGGCCCCAACTATGATGAACAGGGCCCCGACCATGATGAAAAGGGCCCCGACCATGATGAACAGGCCCCCAACCATGATAAACAGGCCCCCAACATGATTAACAGGCCCCCACCATGATAAACAGGGCCCCGACCATGATGAACAGGGCCCCCGACCATGATAAACACCACAAGGGCCTCGACCATGCTAAACAGGGCCCCCGACCATGAGAGATGCTCCTCTGACCACTTTAATGTCAGCATAAGGACACTCGGTCACATCTCAAGTTAGCGAGTCATATTTCCGTCAGAAGATCACAGTTCAACACGTGATCTAAAATATGTATACAAACATTATGGAAGATTAGTCACTCTGGTTATGGTGGCCACTAAGTATGGGTGATCCGGTGTTTTGGTTTTAATTTTATTGTCTTTTTTGTTTTTTCTTTATTGTTGTTCTTGTCTCTGTTGTGGTTAGTAATATTTTTTTCTTATAGGTAATTCCTTTGGCATCTTAGTTAAAAGGTTTATATAACACAGGTGAGTCAGACACGGAAGTCAAATAGACACACAAGCAAAAAAAAATAAAGAGTTTTACTAGAGAGAGAAAAACACGACACTGATTAACTTTCTTTTAAAAACTCCATTATTATCCTTCAAGTTATCCGTTTAGCGAAGGTTAGAGTGTCAGGTGCCAAGTGTTGAGGCACCTATAGTCACAGGTCAAGAGTGGTGGAAGAGGGGGAGGTGGGGTGGCACCAGCAGGGGGGGGGGGAGTTGTGTGTTTATGTGTATCATCCACTGGACTTGTCACTATTGGCTGGCTGGCTGGCTGGCTCGTCCTCCAACCTCCTCTGGGACTTGAGCTTGTAGATTGGAGAGGTTGCCAGCACGACAGCGTCTACCTTCGTTAGCTTGGTGACCCCTGTCGTTATCAGCCACCATTCTCGTTAGAAAGGCATTTGTACCTGTTAAACAGACACCTATCGTCGTTTAGACAGGGAGTACTGTTGTTCGATAGACTGTATAATCGGTAGACAGACACCTGGGAAGGAGAGAGGAAGGGGAGGGAGGGGAAAGAGAGGAAAGAAGAATAGAAGAAGGGAAGGAGGGCAGGAAGAAGGAAGGAAGGAAGAAAGAAACAAAGGAAGGAAGGAAGGAAGACTATCACGGTCTAATGAACCCAATACAATGTAAACTAAAACTGTAAACACACACACACACACACACACACACACACACACACACACACACACACGTACGTATATATATGCATAATTATACAGGTGTCTCACTACCTGGCCGGATCTTAATTACCCTCGAGGGAGCGGTGAAACAAGTCCTAACCTTAGGATCTGTATAACTGGGAGAAAGGTCAGGTCAGGTCAGGTCAGGGAATTAAGGAAGACAAGACGATAAAGGTATGGGAAGACAAAAACACAAGAATAATAGATTAAGACAAAGTAGGAGGATAATAAATATAAAAAACTAAGAGGAATTGAGGGAGAATGGAGTGAAGTTCTTTTCTCATTGGCCGGTAAGGTAGAGTCTTTATGTCTTCTTTATAACGTTATGTTACTAATTTAACCAATCAAATTTATCTGTTGTTAAGAATATCGCTTCTGATTGGTTAGTTACTTCTTAGGTTAGATTAGGTTAGGTTAGGTTACATTAGGTTAGGTTAGGTTAGGTTAATCTAGTTAATTAATAAGCTTATCTATCTAACATACAACTCATTTAGAATTTATCTTAATGTATAAATAAATGCAATAAAACACCTCCTTCTCTCTATTCAATTCTGAGGTAAATCTTTCATTCCGGTGCTTTGAGAATCTCCATCGTTATGTCGTAGCTTGAGTGAGGCAGGTCTTCACATCACCAGTTTTAGGGGGAAGTGGGTTTTTTTGTCTCCTCATGCAGTTCCTTTGTGAATCTGGTTGTCGAGTTAGAAAATGTTCAGCGTTAATTTCACAGTCTGAGTCCAGTTGTAAATGGTTGAAGAATGGGTGTGTGTGTGTGTGTGTGAAGCTCTCTCTCTCTCTCTCTCTCTGTTTCTCCCTCTGCCTCTTTCTTTCCCTCACCCTATCTCTCTTCCCCTTATTGTTCTCTCCGTGCCTATAGCCTTTCTCTTCTTCTCTCTCTCTCTCTTTCTCTCTCCTCTCCTTTTTCTCTTTATTTGTTCCTCTCTCTTCTTTCTTCTTCTTTCCACCTCCTCTTTTTTCCTCCATCTGTCTCTCCCTACTCTCCCCTCCTCCTCTCTTCCTCCTCACCACTGCCTCTGCTATACACAAGAAGCCAGTGAGGAGTCGACCGCTGGACGCCCTTGTCTGTTATTGATGTTTGCTCTTTAAATATCAGTGTACAATGTGTGTGTGTGTGTGTGTGTGTATGTGTGTGCGACCCTGTATGTGTGTATGTGTGTGTATGTGCTTGGAGTGACCCTGTGTATGTATGTAAATGTATATATATCTGTATCTGTGAATGTCAAATCACTTCCCTAACACAACCCAGACCTGACTGATAATGTATTTCCCGTGTGAGTCAGTTTTTATTAATTGTATACATTTTATCTAACAGTTGTGGCTTAACACTGAATCATTAATGCTGTTGGCTGCTTTGTGTCCATCACCAGCTGACGTAGTGAGCGACTCGAATTAAATATTCCCTTTTTCCTGTTTAAATTTATATATATACATTGCTTATTTAGAATAATTTATATATATATATATATATATATATATATATATATATATATATATATATATATATATATATATATATATATATATATATATATATATATATATATATATATTAGTTAGTTGAATTTATTAATACACAAATAAATTAGAGGAATTTATTAGTACACAAATAAATTAGTTAGAGAAATTCTTATGTTTATATTTATAAGTACAGTGTATGGTGTACGGTGTACACTTAAAGTCTCTGAAAGTGAATAGGCCACTTGGCCATTCACCTGTCTGACGGAACCAATTAAACAACACCATGTCACCCCCTCACCTGCCTCAGCCAACCAATTACAAGTCCCTGACGAGAGAATGTGGGCGGAGCTTACACACTCCTGCCAATGGGAAAAAGTATCGTACTGCCTATCTTATCATATATGTTTACTTAAGGTTAGGTTAGGATAGGTTAGGTTAGGGTAATGCATACAACTATAAACATTGATTCTCTTCAGGGGAATGTTTATACAAGGGGAAGAACAGCACAAATGTTTATACAGACAATATTTTCAACAATACCTCAATGAGTTTTATAACCACGATACTAAACTTACAATAACACTAAGTAATACAACAAATACAACAACAATACAACAACAATACAACAACAATACACCTTAATACTAAACTTACAATAACACTAAGTAATACAACAAATACAACAACAATACAACAACAATACACCTTAATACTAAACTAAGTAATACAACAAATACAACAACAATACAACAGCAATACACCTTAATACTAAACTTACAATAACACTAAGTAATACAACAAATACAATAACAATACACCATAACACTAAGTAATACAACAAATACAACAACAATACAACAACAATACACCTTAATACTAAACTTACAATAACACTAAGTAATACAACAAATACAACAACAATACAACAACAATACACCTTAATACCAAACTTACAATAACACTAAGTAATACAACAAATACAACAACAATACAACAACAATACAACAACAATACACCTTAATACTAAACTTACAATAACACTAAGTAATACAACAAATACAACAACAATACAACAACAATACAGCAACAATACACCTTAATACTAAACTTACAATAACACTAAGTAATACAACAAATACAACAACAATACAACAACAATACAACAACAAACACCTTAATACTAAACTTACAATAACACTAAGTAATACAACAAATACAACAACAATACAACAACAATACAACAACAATACACCTTAATACTAAGCTTACAATAGCACTAAGTAATACAACAAATACAACAACAATACAACAACAATACACCTTAATACTAAACTTACAATAACACTAAGTAATACAACAAATACAACAACAATACAACAACAATACACCTTAATACTAAACTTACAATAACACTAAGTAATACAACAAATACAACAACAATACAACAACAATACAACAACAATACACCTTAATACTAAACTTACAATAACACTAAGTAATACAACAAATACAACAACAATACAACAACAATACACCTTAATACTAAACTTACAATAACACTAAGTAATACAACAAATACAACAACAATACAACAACAATACACCTTAATACTAAACTTACAATAACACTAAGTAATACAACAAATACAACAACAATACAACAACAATACACCTTAATACTAAACTTACAATAACACTAAGTAATACAACAAATACAACAACAATACAACAACAATACAACAACAATACACCTTAATACTAAACTTACAATAACACTAAGTAATACAACAAATACAACAA